>NC_089536.1:512884-545384 GCF_963924715.1 Thunnus thynnus | reverse complement strand
TGTGTGTGTGTGTAATGTGTGAGTGTGTAAATGTGTGAGTGTGTAATGTGTGAGTGTGTAAATGTGTCCACCTGTGTTTTATCTCAACACACCTGTGAGGATCATTCAGGTTTATTCCAGCTGTGCTCATCAGTGACGAACACCGAGTTAATATCTGAGATCTAGAGACACAGTGACATCACAGTGACATCACAGTGACATCACAGTGACATCACTGAAAACAAAGCTGACACGTAACCTTCATTAAAAGAATCAAAATGTACGAAAAACTGAATTCAAAAGTTAATTAAACAATTAAAAATACAACATGTGTGTATCAGTGTAAGTGCACTCATGACAACATAATAATAATAATAATAATAATAATAATAATAATAATAATAATAATAATAATTCAAATTTTACTGACTGAGTTCAAGCAGGTTGTTTTTAACTGAGAGCTAAACACACACACACACACACACACACACACACGGTAACACACACTCCGTCCTGTCAGCTGTCAGTCAGACAGAAATCAATAAAAGTGTAAAGACTGTTAAAGTTAATATTTCATCTGAGTGGTTGCCGAGGGAACCGGAGGGAATGTGTGTGTGTGTGTGTGTGTGTGTGTGTGTGTGTGTGTGTGTGTGTTACTGACACACAGTCAACAAACTGAGAGAACAATTTAACTACATAAAAGCCTTTAATAAATATTTCATACATGTTTTCATATTTTATATATTTAAACTTTTCCTAAATCTACCAAACGCTGAAGGTCTGAAGTCACAACCAGAACGTCGGTTAATTAATCATCAATCATCATTAATCAATCATCAATCAATTAATCAACTCTTTCAACCATCTCAGCTGTGCAGGTTTACGTTCCTGTTTTATATTAATAATGAATCATTTCATCAAATCATCAGCACACAATCACATTATGACGTCACTGTTTGGTCACAAACAGTCGCAATTATGAATTAATACACTGACACACACACACACACACACACACACACACACACACACACACACACAAACCACAAATAAACTCAGTTCATTTTAACAGTTAACATATTTTATATATGTTTATATATTTAAAATTATTTCATATATTATCTTATATTTGACATTTTAATTAGATTAAATCTTCCATGACAGCTGTATAAACTGCTGATGAAGGCCATGTGATGTGATTAAAAGCTCCACAGCAGCTACTAAATGGAATCTTGTTTCCGAGACTAAAAGCAGAAGTTTCACTCAGCTGAAATACAAATAAATAAACATTTAACATTGTTTTAATGTTTTTAGTTTATTACGCTGAACATGAGTGTCGTCTGCGTGTTTATATGAAGTTAAGTCATTTTTATTAAAGTTGAAAACATTTTCAGTTTCTTTTCTTTCATGAAGTTTTGAAGGAAAAAGAACAAACGTTAAATATGAAACAGAAAAATAAAATCTGTCATGCTGCTGCTTATATATTCATCACTTTGTCTTTTCTTTTGTTCCCAGTCTCGTCTCATGAAGATTTAATCAGACAGAAAAGAGAACAAAGCTCAGCAACAGAAAAGCTCTTAAAATGACACTGAGGAGGTAAAAAAAAAAAGCTTTTAATCTGACAGTTAAACTTCCTTCTTCATATTTAATGTTTGATTTTTTTTATTTGATTTCTGGCACAGTTTTCTGTCGAGAAGTTTCCGCGCCGACGGCAAACAGAGGAAAAGAGAGAAGAGCAGAAGAGGAAGATTTGACTGTTTCCTCCTGAACAAGATGAATCAGACGCAGAGATCAGCTGCAGATTCTGTTTTTATTTAAAATTATATTTAATATTTTATTCTGTTCATGTAAATCTGAAACTGGAACGAACAGTTTTGACTTCATGTTACTTTCCTTTTTTTTCTTTAGTCACAATAACCTGAAAACAAAAACATATATTAGAAGAAAGAAGAGAAACTGTGACCCTGCTCAGCCAACAGACTTTACACTGAGGTGACCTCACATACATACAATATTTTAAAAATGAAAAAGATTTATGTCTTCAGTAGAAATCTACTAAACTAGCAGGAGCTCATTTAAATAAAATGTCCACATCCAGCAGTTACGGAGCAACATTATCATTCATGTGGAGTCGTGTTTCTGTCCAATATTCACTCTCTTTTAGTTCTGTTTTTACTCTCCACCAACTCCTGAGGGAAATATCTGGCTCTTTATCTGCTAAATGCTCCACTATGTTCACCAGCTAGTCTACAGCTAACTGTGAGCAGGTAGTGTTCAGCGGCTTTTTACAGCTTCTTCTCTCTGAAAACGACGCTATGAGACGCTGAGAGTGAACCAGAACAGTAAAGTTGCAGCCGGACAGATAAACAATGAGCTGAAACTCACTATAAAGCTGCAGAGTCACTGATGATTCACTGTAGGTTCACCACTACGAACCAATAACACATCACACACCGTAGAGATCAGACTGAAAAGCTTCATCACAACAATAAAACCTCCTTGATGGAGGGATGAGGGAGGGGTGATGGAGAGGTGATGGAAGGGTGATGGAGGAATAATGGAGGTGTGATGGAGGGATGATGGAGGGGTGATGGAGGGGTGATGGAGGGATGATGGAGGGATGATGGAGGGATGGGGGGGTGATGGAGGGGTGATGGAGGGATGGGGGGGTGATGGAGGGGTGATGGAGGGATGATGGAGGGGTGATGGAGGGGTGATGGAGGGATGATGGAGGGGTGATGGAGGGGTGATGGAGGCATGATGGAGGGGTGATGGAGAGGTGATGGAGGGGTGATGGAGGGATGATGGAGGGGTGATGGAGGGATGATGGAGGGATGATGGAGGGGTGATGGAGGGGTGATGGAGGGATGATGGAGGGGTGATGGAGGGATGATGGAGGGATGATGGAGGGGTGATGGAGGGATGATGGAGGGATGATGGAGGGGTGATGGAGGGATGATGGAGGGATGATGGAGGGATGATGGAGGGGTGATGGAGAGGTGATGGAGGGGTGATGGAGGGATGATGGAGGGATGATGGAGGGATGATGGAGGGGTGATGGAGGGATGATGGAGGGATGATGGAGGGGTGATGGAGGGATGATGGAGGGGTGATGGAGAGGTGATGGAGGGGTGATGGAGGGATGATGGAGGGATGATGGAGGGGTGATGGAGGGATGATGGAGGGGTGATGGAGGGGTGATGGAGGGATGATGGAGGGATGATGGAGGGGTGATGGAGGGGTGATGGAGAGGTGATGGAGGGGTGATGGAGGGATGATGGAGGGGTGATGGAGGGATGGGGGGGTGATGGAGGGATGATGGAGGGATGGGGGGGTGATGGAGGGGTGATGGAGGGATGATGGAGGGATGATGGAGGGGTGATGGAGAGGTGATGGAGGGATGATGGAGGGATGATGGAGGGATGGGGGGGTGATGGAGGGGTGATGGAGGGATGATGGAGGGATGATGGAGGGGTGATGGAGAGGTGATGGAGGGATGATGGAGGGATGATGGAGGGATGAGGGGGGTGATGGAGAGGTGATGGAGGGATGATGGAGGGGTGATGGAGGGATGATGGAGGGATGATGGAGGCGTGATGGAGGCGTGATGGAGGTGTGATGGAGGGATGATGGAGGGATGAGGGGGGTGATGGAGAGGTGATGGAGGGGTGATGGAGGGATGATGGAGGGATGATGGAGGGATGATGAAGGGATGAGGGAGAGGTGATGGAGGGATGATGGAGGGATGATGGAGGGATGATGGAGGGATGATGGAGGGATGATGAAGGGATGAGGGAGGGATGAGGGAGGGATGATGGAGGGGTGATGGAGGGATGATGGAGGGATGATGGAGGGATGGTGGAGGGATGGTGGAGGGATGATGGAGGGGTGATGGAGGGATGGTGGAGGGATGATGGAGGGATGATTATCTGTAGAGACAGAGTTGACTCAGCAGTGGTGTAAATGAAGTAAAGTAGTTTTCCTGCTGCTTCATACTTCAGACGTCAGCTGGGGCAGCAAATGAGGACGGTTTTGTCTCGTTGTTATTTTCTGTGCTTGTATGCAGGTTCTGGAAATACACACCGGTCCTCCTTTCTTAATGTTTACCCCTCCTCTCTTCATCATTGACTTCCATCATCAGGTTTGTTTTTTAAAGCCTTACTGGTCAGTCAGTTTTCAGCTGACACCTCGACCCTCTCTTGCCTATTTATCTGGAGGACTGGGAGGACTGGGAGGACTTTGTCATGTCTGGAGATATTTTTGTACCATTATCACTTTTTTGGCGGCTTCAATCTGAATTCTCACCTACATAGTCAGTTCCTGCTCTGACTCCAAACATGCTTTAAAACATAAATATCTTTGTGTCTGAGATGGTTTTCCACAACAACAACATAAAAGTTTAATATTCTAGTTAAAACTCTAAAAAGTTTCCCTGCTGGACACCAGATGTTTCCTCCTTCACTGTAAAGTTCATTGTCATTCTTCATGTAAAGGTTGAAATGAAACACAGATGTGACATCATACATTACTGTTAGTGTTTAAACTGTGTTCAGGCTCTCTGCTGCCATCTGCTGCTCACATGAAGTTACTGCAGCAACAAACTGGACCAGATGCACAGAAGTGTTTCAGCAGTTAGTGAAGAGGAAATTCATTTCATGTTTTGCTGTTTTTCTGTTTCTGTGAGTTTAGCAGCTCTTTTACTGTCTCGTTGTGTCTTATTGTGTTGGTGTTTTTATGGCTCTCGCGGGACAATAAAGATCTGACGTGAACTTAAAAAGATACTTGAAGACTTTGTGAAGTTTGATGTTTGAACTGTTTATTCAAATCACATAAAAGATGCAGAAGAGTTGAAATCTGTTCTTGAATCTTTTATTTAACTGAAACTTTAGTTCATCAGATATTTGTAATTTAATATTTTCTCTCAGTAGTTTGTTGTGTTTTATCAGAGCAGAGAGGATCTCTGCGTTCTGTTTGTGAACAGATAAATAATATTTAAGCAGAAGGAAACTGTAACACGTCTTCTGTCTGTTCTTCATCTCGCTGCTGTTTGGACTTTCAGTTTGTTTCAGGTTTGATTTTATGAACTCAATGTCAAGAAGGTGTGAGTGGAGCAGGTGGACCGAAATGCAGATGGTGGCAGGCAGGATCAGATGCAGAAATATTTAATGAAATAATTCAAAACAGTTACAGGAGACACTGAGACACAGGAACAAACATAGAATAAATGCAGGACATAAACGCAGTACGAAAGCAGACGACTCGACAAAGACCGAACTGAAAACTGGACTATAAATGCACAGGGTGCACAGGTGAGGGAAACAAGACACAGGTGAAACACATGAGGTAATCAAACACAGGAAGTAAAGGTGACAAGACACAAGGAGAAAATATTTCAAAATAAAACAGGAACTAAAGTAAACAGACAACAGGTGACACAACACACTGGCAGACTGGGAGCAGATAGACTGGGGAAGACACTGGGAGCAGATAAACTGGGGAAGACACTGGGAGCAGATAAACTGGGGAAGACACTGGGAGCAGATAAACTGGGGAAGACACTGGGAGCAGATAAACTGGGGAAGACACTGGGCTAACAAGGGCGATGCAAGGCAGGGGAGAGGAGGTGCACATAAACACAGGAGGAATAAAGGAACACACAAGGGAAACACAGAGAAAACCAAAACCAGGCAACATAAATGCAACACTGAAAACTCAAGAGAACAAAATACACAAAGAGTCCAAAAATAACAGATAAAGTTCAGGCAGGACACTCAAACACTGAAAGGTTTCAGTCCAACATGGCAGCTTTGAGTTCTGAGCTTCTGTTTAGCTGAGCTGAGCTGTTTCTGTTTATTTAAATTCACTTTAACTGTGATAAAAACCTGTTATATGTGTGAATGTCTACACCAGGCCGACAGATGATTTGCCACCACCTCAAGTTACTCACACGCAGGTGAAGGACAGAGATCTGATTTCAATGAAGATAACGAGAACGCTTTAAAACCAGGTGTGAACGCAAAGGCAAGATCAGATCGTTTCTTATCTGGATAACTTATCTAGATACAGATCACATATTAACAACAGGTGTAAATGGGGTCAGAGAAGAATGTGAAAGCCATGATTGCTTCATATGTGGAGGAAAAACGAGTCCACAGGAGTTACACCTGCAGAACTCAACCTCAGTCGTCTTCTGAAAGGCTCCTTGGATGCTGAGCTAAGCCCACAGCTATGTGAACCTGACACACCTGCATACACTACAGCTAACCAGATAGCTGAGTTCAAGAGACGTGGAACTGGCAACCTGGGAAAAGCAAGACAAAGACAAGAACAGAATAATGACAGAGGAAGAATAGATGTGGCCAAACCTGCACCACGGTGGAAAGGTCCATATCACGTCACCAGGAAAGTTAGTCCTCTGAACTTTGAGGTGGTCTTGGAAGACACTGGAGAAGACCTTCATGTTGTTAATGTGGCCCAACTGAAGCCATGCTGTCCCACAGCTGAGGAGATGTACATAGAACAACATTGATGGATCCTCAAAATCTTCGACGAGGAACACTATGAGGAAGATTTCCCCGGATCCCCTGCCTCAGGTATGGAGCAGGATAGTATTATTATAAAGAAAACAAACATTAGCACATAGAGTCAGTTTGTAAAAAAGCCTCTTTATGTTCAGGCTTCTCTCAGGACAGAAGGAGTGTGACAACCTGGATTTCACCCATTGTACACACCCCCAGAAACACCCATTTTCACAACATACTCACCGATTCGCTCCTGGTTCGCGCCACAATTCAACCCCTTCCTTTTTATCTGTCATTCAGTTTTTGAGGAGAGCAGGAGAGAGTAATCGGCTGGAGCAGAATGCTCGCTAGCGGTAAATATTACAGTGAGGCTGTTCAATCCCTCATAAAACCGTTGATTCATCTGCCAATGACAGCCAATCCAACATTACCCATATTCCTTCATTCTCCCAGACGGTCCACACTCAATCCTCTCAGTTTGTGTAAAAAAAAGTGTGAAAGAAATCCGAAGTGGAATTTTGAGTTGAATTATTTTTTTGTTTTGTGGTCTTTGGGACTGTGAGATTTTGGGGCTTTTGTGTAAAAGTATTAAATATATGAATATTTTATTTTGCTCTAAGATCTTGTGTTGTGTTTGTTGTTGTTGGGTTCCTGAGTACAGTCATTCAGTCATTCTGCTGTGTGTGCACCCTTTTGTGAGGCTTGACTTTGTCACGTGAGTCCGTGATGGCACCGTCGTGTCACGTGCGATGCGCCGTGCTGGACTCTGCGTAAAGAGGTTGTTTACAAGGCAGGAAGAAAGACCTTCTTTTTAAAACCGAGCGACCCTCAGAAGCGTCAAACTGAGACTTCCTGGCGGTGACGGTACGTTCGTTAATCTGCTGCCTGTAGAGCTCACGGCGGACTTTCTCTGTTCTACGTCCGGTCACTACCGTGGGCCCCTACGCGGTCGCCCTCGCCCTCTGGTCTCGTCCCTGACTTGAGACGGCTTAAGAGCACTGAGGTCATGCAAACATGGGAAGGGGAGAGGGGCGGAAGAGGGCCCTCTTCTATGATTCTAGCCACTTAGCCTAACATGGGCTCCTGCGAGCCCACAAACCTGTGCTGGTCTCTCCGACTCGGGAACTCCGAAGGGATGTTGCTCCCCTAAACCTATTTGAATCCTAACAGCTGTAAGGATTCACCGGACGCAACCACCTGGGTCGGCCCGGGGAGGAGTCCTTTTCCCTATAGTGTGAGTGAAACTAACAGTCGCTGGAGCTTACCTCTCGGGGGCTAAGGGGGGTCCTCCTGGGGGGGTCTCCTGCCTCGGTTTCTTGGTGCTCTCTCTCAGAGAAAAAAAAACTATCACACCGGAGCTTCTAAGATTTTATGTGGTTTTTATTCAATCAATTCAAAAATGATACAAAAGTCAATCTACATTAAAAGAATTAAAAAAAGAGAAAAGTAAAAATAAAAGAAAACAGTAAAAAAAGGTAAAAAAGTGAAAAAAGGAAACTGGTTTGGTTTGGTTGTTACATGCCTTTCTATTCCAGGCCTATTTAACCAGAATGGGTTTGATTAAGTAATTTTGAATTCAGCTCAGTTTAGTCTCTCAGTATCTATCTATGTCTATCTGAAGTTAATTTCTAAGTTTGGTAACTGGCTGACATTGACTGTTCACAAACGCTCGACCTCTGGTGTTCAAAAGTTACAACCAGGCACCGATTTTCTGCTCACAGCCGACTTTCACCTGTTTTTACAAAAAATTGCAAAAATGCATCAAAAATTGAAATCTATCATTATCTTTGCTCTGAAGCTCTTTTAGTAACAGAAAGCTCCTCTGTGGTGTGTGACTCCGAAAAAGGAGAGCCAGCAGAATAAAAAGCCCTCTTTATATACACCCTTTACAAAAACCACAACAGAGGGTGCAGGTGCCGTGCGTATAACCTAGCCAGACAAAACCAGTTTCTAAGTTCACTAAAGGTTATTCCACCTGACATGAACCTGCACACAGCTGCACCTGCAGGTGCAAAGAGTTTACTTAAGTTCAGGACCCTTGAAATGAACCTACAGAGTTTATCTCAGTTCAAATGGCTCGACCTGTTCACAGAGTTTATCTGTGAGTGACCTGCAAATGAACTCACAGACAGCCGCACTCACAGGTCCTTCTTCCTCTTAAGAACAACAAGACTGTAACAAAGATGGTGGACACACTGACTTCAAAACCAACACAACCCATGTCTGATATGCAACGTGGTATTAACACCTAGTTACACAACGTCTGATGGTAATGATGGGTGTTTTTCAAGAATTACAATCTCAACAAAGAATAAAATCAAGAGTAAATGGTTATATGAAAAATGATACAGGTATTACATGATTAAATTCAAACATTAAAGGAAAAATAAAAAAACAAAGGTCACATTAAAAAATGTGATAAGTAACATAAGTAGGATAATAAAAATGTGAATAAAGGATGTGATGATTAATATAAGTAGAATAATAAAGGAATCAATATATGTATAAATGTGTATTCACATGTATTGTGATTTTGTATGAATAGGTGAGGGAGGGGTGAGTGGGCGGATATGAAAGCAAATGAGGATGAGTGGAGGGGTTAATGTGTGTGTGTGTGTGTGTGTGTGTGTGTGTGTGTGTGTGAATGTGATGTTGAAAGTGTGATCAAAAATAACTTGCAGTGACAATTAAATGACAGATTAAAAGTGATATAATATAAGAATATTTGAAAAAAAAAAAAACACACAACAAAATACTCCTAAACCTTAAACCTTGATTACATTGCTTCATCCTGCTGAACAGTTTATCATCCTGAACAAGTTCAGTATTTGTTCTGTTACCCAGATTTATACCTATTGAAGGTGAATGGAAATCATGTCAACTTTCACCATCATAAGGTGATGCATTCAGCCAGTGGATAGGCAAAGAATCAACAAACAGTGACAACAATAATTACACACTTTTCCCCCTCTCTCAACAACTTAAACATTTAAATAAACTACAAACGAAACAAAACCTGAGTGACAAATCGTAAATGTGAGGAGAGAGACCTGGCCGACACTTCTAACAAAATAATACAAATGAACAAAGAGGACACAGAAAGTCAAACTGTCTCAAGTTGCTTTGGATGTTGTTGGCTGCAGAAGGAGAGAACGTCACTGTGTGAGAAGGTTTTGGTTGGTTTTCTCTTCACACTCTGCTGGTTAAGATGTTTCCTTCAGTCTGCTGCTGCAACTAAACACACTTTAAAGTCAAACTAACTGCTTTCAACAGAGCGTTTGGTGGAGGTTTGAAACCCTGATGTGAATCATTATCTGCTGCACGCTGACAGTAAATGAGAAGCCGAGCAGAAAGCTGATGTGATCTGATGTGTTCACTTTGTCTCCTGTGTGTTTCGCTCTGGATTCTCTCATGATGGACTCACCTGACATCAGTGACATCACACAGGTGTCATGTGTTGTATCAGCTGAGCTGGAAGTCAAACTGCAGCACCAACAGTCAGACATCAACACATCTGATTGTGTCCTTATAAGTGCAGTTTTAACACTTTGTTTCTGTCTTTTTCTTTTATTGTCACAAATCAAACAATAATTGTATAATTTGATTTTCAGTGTGGAGAGGGAGAGGTGCACTAAACTGACCAGAATATCATGGAAATGCTAATTATATTTGGGGGTCTGACATTCAAAATAAAACAAAGTGTAAAAGTGTTATTGATACATTAGAAACTGATTTATTAGCACTGAGCGTTGGTGCTGGTTCCTCGCTGTACTGGGCTGCAAAAACCTGGTTGAGACTGAGAGGAGAGATGAAACCAAAGATGATTTTCCTCTTCGGTGGTTTGTGGCTCTTTGGAGGTCCTACTCTGCTCCCTGAGCTCCTTCCTCTTCAGCCGGCTCTCCTTCAGCTCTGGAAACACCGAGGTTATAAGAATCCAGCTCAATGTTCTCCTGTGGGTCTGACTTCTGCCCCCTGCTGGCCTGGAGAGACATGACAACACAGATCTAAGTTACTGCGTCACTCCTCTCTTCAGTTCAATATAAACAGGCTGAGTGCTTCATTTCAACCAGTCCTCTAAACAACAAACATGTGTTCAGTACCTTCAGGATGAAAACGACGACAGCGACAACCAACAGCAGAGTCACCGGCAGGACGACCGGTCTGATGATATGAACTGTTGGATCTGACGAGACACATTCAGTCATCACATTAGATCACATGACATCATGAGAACAACAGCTCCCATCAAACAGAAACTTCAGTGACGTTAAATCTCCTAAAATCACTGAAGTGTGAAGCAGCTTGTTGATTATATGTTCATCTGATCTCCTCTGTATGCTGATGATGTTGGACAAAAACAACTCATGTGTTTACAGCCGGTTTGAAAGAATGAATGAAAGTCTGCTGATTGTCTCCTTAAAGCTCCTGTCTGGTTGAAATGATTCAACTGATTGTTAACAATCAACATCTTTACATGCAGTTAAATCAAATGTGATCCTGGTGAAGCTCTGAGTTCTCCTGATGACATTCAGCTCATCATGTAAAGTCCTGTTTATTATCATTATAGTGCTTATCTGGCTTCACTGACTCGTTTGCTGTCTTTTACTTTTCACTACAACACAGTTGTTATGGTTCAATAACATTAAAGAAGCCGGGAAGGAAACAGTTTACAGTTCCTTCATCAGATTCTGCCTCAGCTCTCTGTAGGTCGCTGGGTCGGTCCTGCTGCCTGATGACTTTTTATCATGTTTTACAAACATAGAAACAAAGTCAGTGTGACGTCTCAGTTCCACTGAGCTTCACACTCTGCTTCAGCTTACCTGTGACAGTGAGAGACAGCAGACGGCTCTCAGAGGAGAAGTTATGAGCAAAAACATAGACGCCATAAACACAGCTGTAGCTTCCTTGATGGGCGGGGTCTGCAGCAGGAAACAGGAAGTCAGCAGAGTGATTGACAGCTGGCTGGGTGTAGTTGTGTGCCGTGTTGGAGGAGGTGAAGGTGAGCTGGAAGGAGCCTCCTGGGTACTGAGGCTGGACGGAGCAGCTGATGGTGAAGTTGGAGCCCCGACGCACCCGAAACCCCTGCTGCTGGGCCTCGGAGACCCCGTCCATGGTAGAAGACACAGAGATGATTGGCTGAAGCAGCAGGTCTGTAAACACAGAGAGATGATGAATCCTTCTTCCTCTGTGAGAAGCTGAATGTTATTTTCTCCTCATTTCTTTGTTCAAATTAAGGCCTTTTCTTGCTACACACAGACTACTCATGTGTGTACGACCCCTGTGACCACTAGAGGGCCCCGTTGCACCAACGTATTTCTTCTCTCCTCAAATATAAATTACCACCAAATGTCCTTTTGTGTCGATTTAAAACACAAGTTTTTAATCTGAGAGCTCTTTGTCTTACAAGCAGGGCTGTAGTGGAGGCTAAACGCACGTAAACGCCGTTTACCCACCTCTCAAATTCTGAAACAGTGTTTAAGCAAACTTTCCATCACTTTACAGCTGTTAGCTCAGACTGGCTTCCTACCACAGTTTCTGTTGGAGCTTCTAGGAGCGCTTGTTTTGTTTTCTGTTGGAACATTGTGTCCTTTTATGAGACACGGAGACGTCTGTTACTGTTAACACGGACCAACAAACCACCACCCACTCCTGCTGCGCTGGTGTTAAAACAAACAAACCCTCCGTGCTGAAGCTAGCAGGCAGACTGGAGTCGCTTTCATGAGAGAAACGAATGAATCAGAGTTCAGAGGATCATATATGACATTAACTGACATGTGCAGCATCAAATAATAATCTGTCAGACAAAAGACAACAAAGTAAGTAGCTAGAAAAACTCTTCAGTGAAGCAGAAGTTTTATAAATTGACATTAGTGTTGTTTAAGCGTCCAGTTTATCTGCTGCTGCTTTACATTACAGTAATGTTAATGTAGCTGATAGTTTGATAGCTTGACTGCTGATGTATTCACACTGTGTGTCGTTGGTCCACAATTTCTGTAATTAACACCGTACAAGTTAAAGTTCTGCTTCATGCTCTGTCAGACTCTTAAGAGGAAGCTTTTTACATTTCCAGACTGAGTGAAGGAATCAGGAGAGACGAGACAGAAGTGAGGAAGAATCACAGGATGTAACGTTAATGGTGTTGAAAGAAAAACAAGGAGAAAGTAAAGAACTGATTGAAGAAGGAAGAAGGTGAAACTGATTCAACATTTAAAGAAACAGTTGAAGGAGGAAAGAGAAACACATAGAAGCAGCCCAGACGTCAGGTGATGGAGACACATGAACACATTAAAGCAGGAGGCAGAACAAACTGGTAAAGTCTGACTTCCACCTGTATGTAGATCAGGGGTGCACACACTTTTTCAGCATGTGAGCTACTTATAAAGGACTCACGCAGGACTCACGCAGGACTCGCGCAGGACTCACGCAGGACTCACGCAGGACTCACGCAGGACTCATGCAGGACTCATGCAGGCAGGCATTGCAGAAAGGAACGGAGGATGGATTTTGTTTTCCAGTGACTGGTGAGTCCTGCTGTATTAATTATCTATAGAGGTGATTAAGATTGTTGTTGGTAATGCTGGACTTTGCTGCTGTGAGAAATATGGCCTAATTTCTATCTTTCAGAAAATCTTTCCTTTATTGTCTTTTTGTTGAGCAACATGAGTGAACGTTTACCATCGGAAGACCGGGTTGGCAGTTTAGCTAATGCATGTGTGGGAGAAATAACCAGGTTAGCATAGTTTCAGCTTGTTTAGCCGCTGCTTTGAGTACATTTGTTAACAGGTGTCAGAAGGTGATTTTGTAATGGACTTATTCTTAATGACGTAGTTTTTATATTGTTTACATGTTAGTTGTTGGTGATGAGTGCACTTCAGCCTCTTTTACACAACCCGTTCAAAGCGGGAATACTGCGCCTGTAATCCGCCTCGCTGTTCTGTGTGACAGCCGGCACGGCGGGACCGGGAGCTGACGCTGTTGTTTAGCCCGTATTCAGACCACATCAGGCGGTGCGGCGTACAGCTGCAGGGTTGAGGAGGTGTGTGGGGATGCAGGTGTGTTTGTGCTTTGGAAAGTAACCGTTGTGAAACAATCAGAAAATAACGTTTTATTGATCTGATTCATCAGCTTCCTCACTAACGTTACTAGCGCTCCCTCTCTCCATTCACTCTCTAGCTCACTCGACCACAGCTGCTCTCTCTCTCTCTCTCTCTCTCTCGTCTTTTTTAAAATGAGTCGTGAAGTCGACAGAAAAGTCTAACTTAACTTTTAACGTTGTCAAACAAAGAGAAATGTCCTCCCCTCGTCCTAGTAACGTCTCTTTACTTGCTTATGGCAGAGTTTACAGCTCTGATCAGTCTGTTCTCCGTCACACCTCTGAATCCAGAACGCCGCTACGCTATGAAAAGCTCACATGGAGGCGGCTTTATGCCGGCTCACTGTAAAAAAGTAAAGGCAAAGGCGTCTTTATGGCTATAATGCATTTCTCTGTATAAAAGAGGTGTGTGTGTGTGTGTGTGTGTGTGTGTGTGTGTGTGTGTGTGTGTGTGCAAGACCCCACAGTCCGCTACTGCCACTGACTATCACTGTGACAGAGGAAGGAAAATATTCACTGATGGACTTACCTGAGCAGGTGAGCTCCACGATGGAGGAAGAGGAAGATGATGATGCACATTCCCTCAGTGCAGATCCAGAATGAACACAGTCAGAACTGATCCTCCATACAGATCTGCGTGAGGATTCATTTCTGCTTCCTGTTGAAACAGCAGAGCCACAGTCCAGATCTCTGCAGGCTGCAGCTGCTTCCTTCAGGGTCCAGTAAGAGTACTTCACTGGTCTCCACTCTCCCCGTTTCACCTCCAGTGTACCTGCACAGCGACTGGCTCCTCCCACCAACCTGACAGGCTCTGAACAGAAACAAGAGAGTCATCAGTAAAAGAATAAAGTGAGTTTCATTAGAACAGAAATGAAGCCAAATCAAAGCTGCAGCTCCTCTTCTACCTGAGCAGGTGAGTCCAACAGCTTTGCCAGGTGAGCAGGTGCTTCTAGCTGAGTCTGATCTTCCACAGTCCAGGAGAGCAGACTCATGGCCTCCACACTGGAACTCTTTGGTCCACATCGGAGCCTCCACTTCTCCATAGAGCGCCCCCTGGAGGACTGAAGGAGCCCCACAGCCGAGCTCCCTACAGACCACCTCTGCATCCTGCTGGTCAAAGTCAGCTTCACACACTGAGGACCACGACTGCTCAGACTTCACCTCCAGTCTGCCTGAACACAGACTAGTCCCATTCACCAGCCTGACAGAGTCTGGAGAGAGAGAACCATCATTAGTTTGGGGAATATTTACCTGCAACATTCATACCAATAAAACTTTTTCTGAATTTTAGTTTCAAGTTTATTTTATTTATATAGCACTTTAAATGCAAACAGGTTTTGCATCAAAGTGCTTCACAAAGACAGGCATATGTATACGCATACAAGCATAAAGACATATACATGCATAAGAGATAATTGTGAAAAATCGAGCAAGAGTAACACAATTTTTCAGCATGTGAGCTACTTATAAAGGACTCATGCTGGACTCACGCAGGACTCACGCTGGACTCATGCAGGACTCACGCAGGACTCACGCTGGACTCATGCAGGCAGGCATTGCAGACAGGAACGGAGGATGGATTTTGTTTTCCAGTGACTGGTGAGTCCTGCTGTATTAATTATCTATAGAGGTGATTAAGATTGTTGTTGGTAATGCTGGACTTTGCTGCTGTGAGAAATATGGCCTAATTTCTATCTTTCAGAAAATCTTTCCTTTATTGTCTGTTTGTTGAGCAACATGAGTGAACGTTTACCATCGGAAGACCGGGTTGGTAGTTTAGCTAATGCATGTGTGGGAGAAATAACCAGGTTAGCATAGTTTCAGCTTGTTGAGCCGGTGCTTTGAGTACATTTGTTAACAGGTGTCAGAAGGTGATTTTGTAATGGACTTATTCTTAATGACGTAGTTTTTATATTGTTTCCTCACTAACGTTACTAGCGCTCCCTCTCTCCATTCACTCTCTAGCTCACTCAACCACAGCTGCTCTCTCTCTCTCTCTCTGTCTCGTCTTTTTTAAAATGAGTCGGGAAGCCGACAGAAAAGTCTAACTTAACTTTTAACGTTGTCAAACAAAGAGAAATGTCCTCCCCTCGTCCTAGTAACGTCTCTTTACTTGCTTATGGCAGAGTTTACAGCTCTGATCAGTCTGATCTCCGTCACGCCTCTGAATCCAGAACGCCGCTACGCTATGAAAAGCTCACACGGAGGCGGCTTTATGCCGGCTCACTGTAAAAAAGTAAAGGCAAAGGCGTCTTTATGGCTATAATGCATTTCTCTGTATAGAAGAGGTGTGTGTGTGTGTGTGTGTGTGTGTGTGTGTGTGTGTGTGTGTGTGTGTGTGTGTGTGCAAGACCCCACAGTCCACTACTGCCACTGACTATCACTGTGACAGAGGAAGGAAAATATTACTGTCATAGATGATGTCACTGATGGACTTACCTGAGCAGGTGAGCTCCACGATGGAGGAAGAGGAAGATGATGATGCACATTCCCTCAGTGCAGATCCAGAATGAACACAGTCAGATCTGATCCTCCATACAGATCTGTCTGAGTATTCATCTCTGCTTCCTGTTGAAACAGCAGAGCCACAGTCCAGATCTCTGCAGGCTGCAGCTGCTGCCTTCAGGTTCCAGTCAGAGTAATACACTGGTCTCCACTCTCCCCGTTTCACCTCCAGTGTACCTGCACAGCGACTGGCTCCTCCCACCAACCTGACAGGCTCTGAACAGAAACAAGAGAGTCATCAGTAAAAGAATAAAGTGAGTTTCATTAGAACAGAAATGAAGCCAAATCAAAGCTGCAGCTCCTCTTCTACCTGAGCAGGTGAGTCCAACAGCTTTGCCAGGTGAGCAGGTGCTTCTAGCTGAGTCTGATCTTCCACAGTCCAGGAGAGCAGACTCATGGCCTCCACACTGGAACTCTTTGGTCCACATCGGAGCCTCCACTTCTCCATAGAGCACCCCCTGGAGGACTGAAGGAGCCCCACAGCCGAGCTCCCTACAGACCACCTCTGCATCCTGCTGGTCAAAGTCAGCTTCGCACACTGAGGACCACGACTGCTCAGACTTTACCTCCAGTCTGCCTGAACACAGACTAGTCCCATTCACCAGCCTGACAGAGTCTGGAGAGAGAGAACCATCATTAGTTTGGGGAATATTTACCTGCAACATTCATACCAATAAAACTTTTTCTGAATTTGAAAGTAAGAACTGATAAAGAGAGAGAGCACATTCATACCTGACTCAAGTCTTTATTTATAGAAAATATTTCAAGCTAGTTGTAGGATTTGAACTTGTCTTACTCAGGCTCCATCTTGTGGGAGCATTGTGGGAAAGAGAAACACATAGAAGCAGCCCAGACGTCAGGTGATGGAGACACATGAACACATTAAAGCAGGAGGCAGAACAAACTGGTAAAGTCTGACTTCCACCTGTATGTAGATGAATTACTGTTCTGAAAATATCTTTAAAAGCACAAACTGTTATCCAAATGTAAACTAAAGGACATCCTAACAAACAAAAGTCAAAGCACAAGATTAAAACCTGCTATAAAAGGACTAACAGATCTTTGAATACAGGCACTAACACTACACAACAACTCTATTAACATGATGATTTCTACAGCTGTTAAAAGGTGGGTGACCTCAGTAACTGTTGGAAACACAGCACTAAAACTGACAGATAGTTTCTGTTATAAACACTAAATGCTGATTCATCTAGAAGTCAAACTGTTGTCTTGATTTGGCTTTAAGTTTGAGGAAATGAGTTCCTCTTAAGTCAGTTGAGTTGTTTAGTTATATTACAAACATGGATCTATATTAAGGAGCATATAGACGGTGTGGCTGAGGTAAGGTAGGGTTTACTCAAGCTTTTTTTACCACTACAGCCCTGCTCACAACAAACCAGTTTCACAGTCATCATCAGATTCTCACATGTTGACGTACTGACGTTGATGGCTGAGTCGGTCAAGTCTGACAGTCTGACAGTGACATCACTAGATCAAGGACAACGTTTACACACATATTTGATGCACTGTCACTATGGTTTGCAAAAGGACTTATCCTTCAGTGATGATGATGATGATAACTGAAAGTCTTCTGTTTTAATCTTCATAGTGATAATTGTGTGTAATTTGTTATTTCTTTGTAGTTCATTTGCACCTTTAGTTTCATTAGGCCCTAAAAATAATACTGTAGTTGTCTGATTTGGGATCAGACTTGATCTTGCTGGTGTCACTTTATTACACTCAATTTTATGTTTATTCTTGTTCATCAATTTATAGTTTATTCAAAACATTTTGATCAAAATATTTTATTTTGTTTATACTTTGGATGTTTGTTTTGATCTTGATGTTAATGCAGCTAAATTCCTTAAATGAAGTTTTTTATGAGTAAAAAGTAGAATTTGTTGTCATATATATGCAGATGGAATATGATGCAGATTTGGTTTGAGTAGAAACGGCTTTGGTTCAAATAAATGAACGTTGATCAGTGAGAGGTGATCACACAACACAGAGAACTCCTACATTCATGTGTAATACAGAGGAGTCAGAGAGCAGAGGAGGAAACAGATTAACATCCTCAGCTGCCTTCAGATCAGACAGAAAACAGCTGATCAACATGTTAATAAGACATTCATACAACACTGCACGCACAATAGTTTCCATCAGAAACAAGTAGTGAACACAACACTGACATATCATCAGCTTTTAACTTGATATATTGAACTTGTTAGCAAACAGTTGCTTATTTGTTTAGGCAGCAAGCAACAAGTATATTAATTAGTAATGTAGTTGTTGCTTGTAAGGTGGATGTGACTGAGCTGCTCAGGAGAACTGCAGGGTGTGTGAGTGAACCACAGCAGGTTGCTTAAAGCTGCAGATTGTCTCAGTTTGAAGCAATGAGCCTCCAGGAACAAGCTAACTTCTCTACCCTTTAGGATGCCGTCGTCCTGGATAAGTTTACAGTTCAGTCCAATGGAAACCAGCGACCAGAGGAGGTCCGTCAGGACCTTCTCTGCAGGCCCGACCATTTATGAGAGGTGTCATTATTAGTTCATAAATATTACAAATTAGTAATTATAATGTTATTATTAAATTAATTTTATTCAATTAGTTATTTAAATGATTTATATGATTTTTAAAAATGATATTGTTTGATTTCAGTTACTATCATAACCATAAACCCAGTATTTGGAGCTAGAACTGGATGTGTCTGCCTCTGCCTGTGCTTCTCCATACGGCTCCACTCATAGAAAACATACATGGCATAAATATAGTGTGACAACAAAATTAACCAATCAACATTAACCAGCTGATGTCATCATATCAACCAATAAGCGCAGGTATTTCTTCGTTTGGGGCACGCAGGACTCACGCAGGCCTCGCGCAGACCTCACGCAGACCTCACGCAGGACTCACGCAGGACTCACGCAGGCCTCACGCAGGACTCACGCAGGCCTCACGCAGGACTCACGCAGGCCTCACGCAGGACTCACGCAGGTCTCACGCTGGACTCACGCTGGACTCACGCAGACCTCACACAGAACTCACGCAGACTTCACACAGGACTCACGCAGGACTCACGCAGGACTCACGCAAACCTCACGCAGGACTCACGCAGGCCTCACGCAGGACTCACGCAGGACTCACGCAGACCTCACGCAGGACTCACGCAGGTCTCACGCTGGACTCACGCAGGACTCACGCAAACCTCACGCAGGCCTCACGCAGGACTCACGCAGGACTCACGCAGGACTCACGCAGGTCTCACGCAGGTCTCACGCTGGACTCACGCTGGACTCACGCAGACCTCACGCAGAACTCACGCAGACTTCACGCAGGACTCACGCAGGACTCACGCAGGACTCACGCAGGACTCACGCAGAACTCACGCAGGCCTCACGCAGGCCTCACGCAGGACTCACGCAGGACTCACGCAAACCTCACGCAGGACTCACGCAGGACTCACGCAGGCCTCACGCAGGACTCACGCAGACCTCACGCAGGACTCACGCAGGCCTCACGCAGGCCTCACGCAGGACTCACGCAGGTCTCACGCTGGACTCACGCTGGACTCATGCAGGACTCACGCAGGCAGGCATTGCAGAAAGGAACGGAGGATGGATTTTGTTTTCCAGTGACTGGTGAGTCCTGCTGTATTAATTATCTATAGAGGTGATTAAGATTGTTGTTGGTAATGCTGGACTTTGCTGCTGTGAGAAATATGGCCTAATTTCTATCTTTCAGAAAATCTTTCCTTTATTGTCTGTTTGTTGAGCAACATGAGTGAACGTTTACCATCGGAAGACCGGGTTGGCAGTTTAGCTAATGCATGTGTGGGAGAAATAACCAGGTTAGCATAGTTTCAGCTTGTTGAGCCGGTGCTTTGAGTACATTTGTTAACAGGTGTCAGAAGGTGATTTTGTAATGGACTTATTCTTAATGACGTAGTTTTTATATTGTTTCCTCACTAACGTTACTAGCGCTCCCTCTCTCCATTCACTCTCTAGCTCACTCGACCACAGCTGCTCTCTCTCTCTCTCTCTCTCTCTCTCTCTCGTCTTTTTTAAAATGAGTCGGGAAGCCGACAGAAAAGTCTAACTTAACTTTTAACGTTGTCAAACAAAGAGAAATGTCCTCCCCTCGTCCTAGTAACGTCTCTTTACTTGCTTATGGCAGAGTTTACAGCTCTGATCAGTCTGATCTCCGTCACGCCTCTGAATCCAGAACGCCGCTACGCTATGAAAAGCTCACACGGAGGCGGCTTTATGGCTATAATGCATTTCTCTGTATAAAAGAGGTGTGTGTGTGTGTGTGTGTGTGTGTGTGTGTGTGTGTGTGTATGTAAGACCCCACAGTCCGCTACTGCCACTGACTATCACTGTGACAGAGGAAGGAAAATATTACTGTCATAGATGATGTCACTGATGGACTTACCTGAGCAGGTGAGCTCCATGATGGAGGAAGAGGAATCTGATGATGCACAGTCCCTCAGTGCAGATCCAGACTGAACACAGTCAGGATCGATCCACCATACAGATCTGCGTGAGGCTTCATTTCTGCTTCCTGTTGAAACAGCAGAGCCACAGTCCAGATCTCTGCAGGCTGCAGCTGCTGCCTTCAGGTTCCAGTCAGAGTAATACACTGGTCTCCACTCTCCCCGTTTCACCTCCAGAGTACCTGCACAGCGACTGGCTCCTCCCACCAACCTGACAGGCTCTGAACAGAAACAAGAGAGTCATCAGTAAAAGAATAAAGTGAGTTTCATTAGAACAGAAATGAAGCCAAATCAAAGCTGCAGCTCCTCTTCTACCTGAGCAGGTGAGTCCAACAGCTTTGCCAGGTGAGCAGGTGCTTCTAGCTGAGTCTGATCTTCCACAGTCCAGGAGAGCAGACTCATGGCCTCCACACTGGAACTCTTTGGTCCACATCGGAGCCTCCACTTCTCCATAGAGCGCCCCCTGGAGGACTGAAGGAGCCCCACAGCCGAGCTCCCTACAGACCACCTCTGCATCCTGCTGGTCAAAGTCAGCTTCACACACTGAGGACCACGACTGCTCAGACTTCACCTCCAGTCTGCCTGAACACAGACTAGTCCCATTCACCAGCCTGACAGAGTCTGGAGAGAGAGAACCATCATTAGTTTGGGGAATATTTACCTGCAACATTCATACCAATAAAGCTTTTTCTGAATATGAAAGTAAGAACAGATAAAGAGAGAGAGCACATTCATACCTGAATAAAGTCTTTATTTACAGAAAATATTTCAAGCTAGTTGTAGGATTTGAAGTTGTCTTACTCAGGCTCCATCTTGTGGGAGCATTGTGGGAAAGAGAAACACATAGAAGCAGCCCAGACGTCAGGTGATGGAGACACATGAACACATTAAAGCAGGAGGCAGAACAAACTGGTAAAGTCTGACTTCCACCTGTATGTAGATGAATTACTGTCCTGAAAATATCTTTAAAAGCACAAACTGTTATCCAAATGTAAACTAAAGGACATCCTAACAAACAAAAGTCAAAGCACAAGATTAAAACCTGCTATAAAAGGACTAACAGATCTTTGAATACAGGCACTAACACTACACAACAACTCTATTAACATGATGATTTCTACAGCTGTTAAAAGGTGGGTGACCTCAGTAACTGTTGGAAACACAGCACTAAAACTGACAGATAGTTTCTGTTATAAACACTAAATGCTGATTCATCTAGAAGTCAAACTGTTGTCTTGATTTGGCTTTAAGTTTGAGGAAATGAGTTCCTCTTAAGTCAGTTGAGTTGTTTATTTATATTACAAACATGGATCTATATTAAGGAGCATATAGACGGTGTGGCTGAGGTAAGGTAGGGTTTACTCAAGCTTTTTTTACCACTACAGCCCTGCTCACAACAAACCAGTTTCACAGTCATCATCAGATTCTCACATGTTGACGTACTGACGTTGATGGCTGAGTCGGTCAAGTCTGACAGTCTGACAGTGACATCACTAGATCAAGGACAACGTTTAGACACATATTTGATGCACTGTCACTATGGTTTGCAAAAGGACTTATCCTTCAGTGATGATGATGATGATAACTGAAAGTCTTCTGTTTTAATCTTCATAGTGATAATTGTGTGTAATTTGTTATTTCTTTGTAGTTCATTTGCACCTTTAGTTTCATTAGGCCCTAAAAATAATACTGCAGTTGTCTGATTTGGGATCAGACTTGATCTTGCTGGTGTCACTTTATTACACTCAATTTTATGTTTATTCTTGTTCATCAATTTATAGTTTATTCAAAACATTTTGATCAAAATATTTTATTTTGTTTATAGTTTGGATGTTTGTTTTGATCTTGATGTTAATGCCGCTAAATTCCTTAAATGAAGTTTTTTATGAGTAAAAAGTAGAATTTGTTGTCATATATATGCAGATGGAATATGATGCAGATTTGGTTTGAGTAGAAACGGCTTTGGTTCAAATAAATGAACGTTGATCAGTGAGAGGTGATCACACAACACAGAGAACTCCTACATTCATGTGTAATACAGAGGAGTCAGAGAGCAGAGGAGGAAACAGATTAACATCCTCAGCTGCCTTCAGATCAGACAGAAAACAGCTGATCAACATGTTAATAAGACATTCATACAACACTGCACGCACAATAGTTTCCATCAGAAACAAGTAGTGAACACAACACTGACATATCATCAGCTTTTAACTTGATATATTGAACTTGTTAGCAAACAGTTGCTTATTTGTTTAGGCTGCGAGCAACAACTATATTAATTAGTAATGTAGTTGTTGCTTGTAAGGTGGATGTGACTGAGCTGCTCAGGAGAACTGCAGGGTGTGTGAGTGAACCACAGCAGGTTGCTTAAAGCTGCAGATTGTCTCAGTTTGAAGCAATGAGCCTCCAGGAACAAGCTAACTTCTCTACCCTTTAGGATGCCGTCGTCCTGGATAAGTTTACAGTTCAGTCCAATGGAAACCAGCGACCAGAGGAGGTCCGTCAGGACCTTCAGGACCTTCTCTGCAGGCCCGACCATTTATGAGAGGTGTCATTATTAGTTCATAAATATTACAAATTAGTAATTATAATGTTATTATTAAATTAATTTTATTCAATTAGTTATTTAAATGATTTATATGATTTTTAAAAATGATATTGTTTGATTTCAGTTACTATCATAACCATAAACCCAGTATTTGGAGCTAGAACTGGATGTGTCTGCCTCTGCCTGTGCTTCTCCATACGGCTCCACTCATAGAAAACATACATGGCATAAATATAGTGTGACAACAAAATTAACCAATCAACATTAACCAGCTGATGTCATCATATCAACCAATAAGCGCAGGTATTTCTTCGTTTGGGGCACGCAGGACTCACGCAGGCCTCACGCAGGACTCGCGCAGACCTCGCGCAGGACTCGCGCAAGACTCGCGCAGGACTCGCGCAGGACTCACGCAGGACTCACGCAGGACGCGAAATAACCAGGTTAACATAGTTTCAGCTTGTTGAGCCGGTGCTTTGACTACATTTGTTAACAGGTGTTAGAAGGTGATTTTGTAATGGACTTATTCTTAAAGACGTAGTTTTTATATTGTTTCCTCACTAACGTTACTAGCGCTCCCTCTCTCCATTCACTCTCTAGCTCACTCAACCACAGCTGCTCTCTCTCTCTCTCTCTCTCGTCTTTTTTAAAACGAGTCGGGAAGCCGACAGAAAAGTCTAACTTAACTTTTAACGTTGTCAAACAAAGAGAAATGTCCTCCCCTCGTCCTAGTAACGTCTCTTTACTTGCTTATGGCAGAGTTTACAGCTCTGATCAGTCTGATCTCTGTCACGCCTCTGAATCCAGAACGCCGCTACGCTATGAAAAGCTCACACGGAGGCGGCTTTATGCCGACTCACTGTAAAAAAGTAAAGACAAAGGCGTCTTTATGGCTATAATGCGTTTCTCTGTATAGAAGAGGTGTGTGTGTGCGTGTGTGTGTGTGTGTGTGCAAGACCCCACAGTCCGCTACTGCCACTGACTATCACTGTGACAGAGGAAGGAAAATATTACTGTTATAGATGATGTCACTGATGGACTTACCTGAGCAGGTGAGCTCCATGATGGAGGAAGAGGAATCTGATGATGCACAGTCCCTCAGTGCAGATCCAGACTGAACACAGTCAGAACTGATCCCCCATACAGATCTGCGTGAGGCTTCATTTCTGCTTCCTGTTGAAACAGCAGAGCCACAGTCCAGATCTCTGCAGGCTGCAGCTGCTTCCTTCAGGGTCCAGTCAGAGTCCTCCACTGGTCTCCACTCTCCCTGTTTCACCTCCAGTGTACCTGCACAGCGACTGGCTCCTCCCACCAACCTGACAGGCTCTGAACAGAAACAAGAGAGTCATCAGTAAAAGAATAAAGTGAGTTTCATTAGAACAGAAATGAAGCCAAATCAAAGCTGCAGCTCCTCTTCTACCTGAGCAGGTGAGTCCAACAGCTTTGCCAGGTGAGCAGGTGCTTCTAGCTGAGTCTGATCTTCCACAGTCCAGGAGAGCAGACTCATGGCCTCCACACTGGAACTCTTTGGTCCACATCGGAGCCTCCCCTTCTCCATAGAGCGCCCCCCGGAGGACTGAAGGAGCCCCACAGCCGAGCTCCCTACAGACCACCTCTGCATCCTGCTGGTCAAAGTCAGCTTCACACACTGAGGACCACGACTGCTCAGACTTCACCTCCAGTCTGCCTGAACACAGACTATTCCCATTCACCAGCCTGACAGAGTCTGGAGAGAGAGAACCATCATTAGTTTGGGGAATATTTACCTGCAACATTCATACCAATAAAACTTTTTCTGAATTTGAAAGTAAGAACTGATAAAGAGAGAGAGCACATTCATACCTGACTCAAGTCTTTATTTATAGAAAATATTTCAAGCTATTTGTAGGATTTGAAGTTGTCTTACTCAGGCTCCATCTTGTGGGAGCATTGTGGGAAAGAGAAACACATAGAAGCAGCCCAGACGTCAGGTGAGAAGCACGGTAAATCAAAGAGTCACATAGATTGTGCTGTGAAATTGAAGCTTTTTGGGTGTCAGGACTGATGAGGCTCTGGACTTGGCAAGAACCATCAGCACAAAGAAGCACAATGAACAGGTGAAGAAGAACCGGGATGTTCTGATGAGACTCATTGTTACAGCCTTGTACCTTGCACGCCAAGAAGAAGCATGCAGGACTCGCACAGGACTCGCGCAGGACTCGCGCTGGACTCGCGCGGGACTCGCACTGGACGCACGCTGGACTCGCGCGGGACTCACGCTGGACTCACGCGGGACTCGCGCGGGACTCACGCTGGACGCACGCTGGACTCGCGCGGGACTCACGCTGGACTCACGCTGGATTCACGCTGGACTCACACTGGACTCACGCAGGACTCACGCAGGACTCACGCAGGACTCACGCAGGACTCACGTAGGACTCACGCTGGACTCACATGGGACTCACGCGGGACTCGCGCGGGACTCACGCAGGACTCACGCAGGACTCACGTAGGACTCACGCTGGACTCACATGGGACTCACGCTGGATTCACGCTGGACTCACGCAGGACTCACGCAGGACTCACGCAGGACTCACGTAGGACTCACGCTGGACTCACATGGGACTCACGCTGGATTCACGCTGGACTCACGCTGGACTCACGCGGGACTCACGCGGGACTCACGCAGGACTCACGCTGGACTCACGCAGGACTCACGCAGGCAGGCATTGCAGAAAGGAACGGAGGATGGATTTTGTTTTCCAGTGACTGGTGAGTCCTGCTGTATTAATTATCTATAGAGGTGATTAAGATTGTTGTTGGTAATGCTGGACTTTGCTGCTGTGAGAAATATGGCCTAATTTCTATCTTTCAGAAAATCTTTCCTTTATTGTCTTTTTGTTGAGCAACATGAGTGAACGTTTACCATCGGAAGACCGGGTTGGCAGTTTAGCTAATGCATGTGTGGAAGGAATAACCAGGTTAGCATAGTTTCAGCTTGTTGAGCCGGTGCTTTGAGTACATTTGTTAACAGGTGTCAGAAGGTGATTTTGTAATGGACTTATTCTTAATGACGTAGTTTTTATATTGTTTCCTCACTAACGTTACTAGCGCTCCCTCTCTCCATTCACTCTCTAGCTCACTCAACCACAGCTGCTCTCTCTTTCTCTCTCTCTCTCGTCTTTTTTAAAATGAGTCGGGAAGCCGATAGAAAAGTCTAACTTAACTTTTAACGTTGTCAAACAAAGAGAAATGTCCTCCCCTCGTCCTAGTAACGTCTCTTTACTTGCTTATGGCAGAGTTTACAGCTCTGATCAGTCTGATCTCCGTCACGCCTCTGAATCCAGAACGCCGCTACGCTATGAAAAGCTCACACGGAGGCGGCTTTATGCCGACTCACTGTAAAAAAGTAAAGACAAAGGCGTCTTTATGGCTATAATGCGTTTCTCTGTATAGAAGAGGTGTGTGTGTGCGTGTGTGTGTGTGTGTGCAAGACCCCACAGTCCGCTACTGCCACTGACTATCACTGTGACAGAGGAAGGAAAATATTACTGTCATAGATGATGTCACTGATGGACTTACCTGAGCAGGTGAGCTCCATGATGGAGGAAGAGGAAGATGATGATGCACATTCCCTCAGTGCAGATCCAGAATGAACACAGTAAGATCTGATCTCCCATACAGATCTGTCTGAGGCTTCATTTCTGCTTCCTGTTGAAACAGCAGAGCCACAGTCCAGATCTCTGCAGACTACAGCTGCTTCCTTCAGGGTCCAGTCACAGTCACACACTGGTCTCCACTCTCCCTTTTTCACCTCCAGTGTACCTGCACAGCGACTGGCTCCTCCCACCAACCTGACAGACTCTGAACAGAAACAAGAGAGTCATCAGTAAAAGAATAAAGTGAGTTTCATTAGAACAGAAATGAAGCCAAATCAAAGCTGCAGCTCCTCTTCTACCTGAGCAGGTGAGTCCAACAGCTTTGCCAGGTGAGCAGGTGCTTCTAGCTGAGTCTGATCTTCCACAGTCCAGGAGAGCAGACTCATGGCCTCCACACTGGAACTCTTTGGTCCACATCGGAGCCTCCACTTCTCCATAGAGCGCCCCCTGGAGGACTGAAGGAGCCCCACAGCCAAGCTCCCTACAGACCACCTCTGCATCCTGCTGGTCAAAGTCAGCTTCACACACTGAGGACCACGACTGCTCAGACTTCACCTCCAGTCTGCCTGAACACAGACTATTCCCATTCACCAGCCTGACAGAGTCTGGAGAGAGAGAACCATCATTAGTTTGGGGAATATTTACCTGCAACATTCATACCAATAAAGCTTTTTCTGAATTTTAGTTTCAAGTTTATTTTATTTATATAGCACTTTAAATGCAAACAGGTTTTGCATCAAAGTGCTTCACAAAGACAGGCATATGTATACGCATGCAAGCATAAAGACATATACGTGCATAAGAGATAATTGTGAAAAATTGAGCAAGACTAACACAATTTTTCAGCATGTGAGCTACTTATAAAGGACTCACGCAGGACTCATGCAGGACTCATGCAGGCAGGCATTGCAGAAAGGAACGGAGGATGGATTTTGTTTTCCAGTGACTGGTGAGTCCTGCTGTATTAATTATCTATAGAGGTGATTAAGATTGTTGTTTGTAATGCTGGACTTTGCTGCTGTGAGAAATATGGCCTAATTTCTATCTTTCAGAAAATCTTTCCTTTATTGTCTTTTTGTTGAGCAACATGAGTGAACGTTTACCATCGGAAGACCGGGTTGGCAGTTTAGCTAATGCATGTGTGGGAGAAATAACGAGGTTAGCATAGTTTCAGCTTGTTGAGCCGCTGCTTTGAGTACATTTGTTAACAGGTGTCAGAAGGTGATTTTGTAATGGACTTATTCTTAATGACGTAGTTTTTATATTGTTTCCTCACTAACGTTACTAGCGCTCCCTCTCTCCATTCACTCTCTAACTCACTCGACCACAGCTGCTCTCTCTCTCTCTCTCTCTCTCCTCTTTTTTAAAATGAGTCGGGAAGTCGACAGAAAAGTCTAACTTAACTTTTAACGTTGTCAAACAAAGAGAAATGTCCTCCCCTCGTCCTAGTAACGTCTCTTTACTTGCTTATGGCAGAGTTTACAGCTCTGATCAGTCTGATCTCCGTCACGCCTCTGAATCCAGAACGCCGCTACGCTATGAAAAGCTCACACGGAGGCGGCTTTATGCCGGTCACTGTAAAAAAGTAAAGGCAAAGGCGTCTTTATGGCTATAATGCATTTCTCTGTATAAAAGAGGTGTGTGTGTGTGTGTGTGTGTGTGTGTGTGTGTGTGTGCAAGATCCCACAGTCCGCTACTGCCACTGACTATCACTGTGACAGAGGAAGGAAAATATTACTGCCATAGATGATGTCACTGATGGACTTACCTGAGCAGGTGAGCTCCCCCATGGAGGAAGAGGAAGATGATGATGCACAGTCCCTCAGTGCAGATCCAGAATGAACACAGTCAGATCTGATCCTCCATACAGATCTGCGTGAGGCTTCATTTCTGCTTCCTGTTGAAACAGCAGAGCCACAGTCCAGAACTCTGCAGGCTGCAGCTGCTGCCTTCAGGGTCCAGTCACAGTCACACACTGGTCTCCACTCTCCCAGTTTCACCTCCAGTGTACCTGCACAGCGACTGGCTCCTCCCACCAACCTGACAGGCTCTGAACAGAAACAAGAGAGTCATCAGTAAAAGAATAAAGTGAGTTTCATTAGAACAGAAATGAAGCCAAATCAAAGCTGCAGCTCCTCTTCCACCTGAGCAGGTGAGTCCAACAGCTTTGCCAGGTGAGCAGGTGCTTCTAGCTGAGTCTGATCTTCCACAGTCCAGGAGAGCAGACTCATGGCCTCCACACTGGAACTCTTTGGTCCACATCGGAGCCTCCACTTCTCCATAGAGTGCCCCCTGGAGGACTGAAGGAGCCCCACAGCCGAGCTCCCTACAGACCACCTCTGCATCCTGCTGGTCAAAGTCAGCTTCACACACTGAGGACCACGACTGCTCAGACTTCACCTCCAGTCTGCCTGAACACAGACTATTCCCATTCACCAGCCTGACAGAGTCTGGAGAGAGAGAACCATCATTAGTTTGGGGAATATTTACCTGCAACATTCATACCAATAAAGCTTTTTCTGAATTTTAGTTTCAAGTTTATTTTATTTATATAGCACTTTAAATGCAAACAGGTTTTGCATCAAAGTGCTTCACAAAGACAGGCATATGTATACGCATACAAGCATAAAGACATATACGTGCATAATAGATAATTGTGAAAAATCGAGCAAGACTAACACAATTTTTCAGCATGTGAGCTACTTATAAAGGACTCACGCAGGACTCACGCTGGACTCACGCAGGACTCATGCAGGCAGGCATTGCAGAAAGGAACGGAGGATGGATTTTGTTTTCCAGTGACTGGTGAGTCCTGCTGTATTAATTATCTATAGAGGTGATTAAGATTGTTGTTGGTAATGCTGGACTTTGCTGCTGTGAGAAATATGGCCTAATTTCTATCTTTCAGAAAATCTTTCCTTTATTGTCTTTTTGTTGAGCAACATGAGTGAACGTTTACCATCGGAAGACCGGGTTGGCAGTTTAGCTAATGCATGTGTGGGAGAAATAACGAGGTTAGCATAGTTCCAGCTTGTTGAGCCGGTGCTTTGAGTACATTTGTTAACAGGTGTCAGAAGGTGATTTTGTAATGGACTTATTCTTAATGACGTAGTTTTTATATTGTTTAGATGTTAGTTGTTGGTGATGAGTGCACTTCAGCCTCTTTTACACAGCTGTTCAAAGCGAGAATACTGCGCCTGTAATCCGCCTCGCTGTTCTGTGTGACAGCCGGCACGGCGGGACCGGGAGCTGACGCTGTTGTTTAGCCCGTATTCAGACCACATCAGGCGGTGCGGCGTACAGCTGCAGGGTTGAGGAGGTGTGCGGGGATGCAGGTGTGTTTGTGCTTTGGAAAGTAACCGTTGTGAAACAAACAGAAAATAACGTTTTAATGATCTGATTCATCAGCTTCCTCACTAACGGTACTAGCGCTCCCTCTCTCCATTCACTCTCTAGCTCACTCGACCACAGCTGCTCTCTCTCTCTCTCTCTGTCTCGTCTTCTTTAAAATGAGTCGGGAAGCCGACAGAAAAGTCTAACTTAACTTTTAACGTTGTCAAACAAAGAGAAATGTCCTCCCCTCGTCCTAGTAACGTCTCTTTACTTGCTTATGGCAGAGTTTACAGCTCTGATCAGTCTGATCTCCGTCACGCCTCTGAATCCAGAACGCCGCTACGCTATGAAAAGCTCACACGGAGGTGGCTTTATGCCAGCTAACTGTAAAAAAGTAAAGGCAAAGGCGTCTTTATGGCTATAATGCGTTTCTCTGTATAGAAGAGGTGTGTGTGTGTGTGTGTGTGTGTGTGCAAGACCCCACAGTCCGCTACTGCCACTGACTATCACTGTGACAAAGGAAGGAAAATATTACTGTCATAGATGATGTCACTGATGGACTTACCTGAGCAGGTGAGCTCCACGATGGAGGAAGAGGAAGATGATGATGCACATTCCCTCAGTGCAGATCCAGAATGAACACAGTCAGATCTGATCCTCCATACAGATCTGTCTGAGGCTTCATTTCTGCTTCCTGTTGAAACAGCAGAGCCACAGTCCAGATCTCTGCAGGCTGCAGCTGCTGCCTTCAGGGTCCAGTCACAGTCACACACTGGTCTCCACTCTCCCTGTTTCACCTCCAGTGTACCTGCACAGCGACTGGCTCCTCCCACCAACCTGACAGACTCTGAACAGAAACAAGAGAGTCATCAGTAAAAGAATAAAGTGAGTTTCATTAGAACAGAAATGAAGCCAAATCAAAGCTGCAGCTCCTCTTCTACCTGAGCAGGTGAGTCCAACAGCTTTGCCAGGTGAGCAGGTGCTTCTAGCTGAGTCTGATCTTCCACAGTCCAGGAGAGCAGACTCATGGCCTCCACACTGGAACTCTTTGGTCCACATCGGAGCCTCCACTTCTCCATAGAGCGTCCCCTGGAGGACTGAAGGAGCCCCACAGCCGAGCTCCCTACAGACCACCTCTGCATCCTGCTGGTCAAAGTCAGCTTCACACACTGAGGACCACGACTGCTCAGACTTCACCTCCAGTCTGCCTGAACACAGACTATTCCCATTCACCAGCCTGACAGAGTCTGGAGAGAGAGAACCATCATTAGTTTGGGGAATATTTACCTGCAACATTCATACCAATAAAACTTTTTCTGAATTTGAAAGTAAGAACTGATAAAGAGAGAGAGCACATTCATACCTGACTCAAGTCTTTATTTACAGAAAATATTTCAAGCTATTTGTAGGATTTGAACTTGTCTTACTCAGGCTCCATCTTGTGGTAGCATGAAGAATGACACTGTGGTGGACAGCAATGCATGATACCAGAAATAAATATGTACAACTTTAAAAGGAGGCATCTCTCTGTTATAAGGTAGTCACGCCCCTTCATAACTCTGTTCACAGGAGAATAATGGATGAAGGTACAGCTAATCTGAATTAGACTCCTCCTGTTTTCCTCTGTCAGATTATTGCTTTCAGCAGTAGCAGCTCATGCTATCAGACCTCAGCTCAGACTACAGTGAACTGTAATTGTTAACGCTGGTCTGAGGTAGGGATGCCCCCTGAAACCTGGTTCTGAATTGGATCCAGTATTAAACAGTAAAAACCTGAGATATTTTTAAGGTCAGTTCTTTTATCGGTACTTGAAGAAAACAAGGAGTGAGATTATTGGATGGTAAAATCTGGTTTTGGTTCTGCTTGTTTCAAGCAGTATCAATAAAGAACTGGACTGATAAGGAGTATCAATGAGAGTAGTAGTATTGATAAAATCCTAAAGAAACTGATCACTAGTCTGAAGTCAGTACATCTGATCATCATGTTGACACTGAGCTGACAGAGAGCAGCAAACTGGTCTGTTTACACTGTTAATGTGAATGATTAAATACCATATACATACAGTATATTCTAACTCAAAACTACTACTACTTCTGCTTTCTCTTGTACTGTGACATGTAGACCCCCCGTCTTTTTTTACACTTCAAGTCTATTTCTGTTGCATTTAGTGAAGCGTAATCTGCACAGACGGCTGTTTAAATCACAGAAACATCCTGCTGTATATGTGTTTTAGGGATGTACGATATTCGATATTTTACCAATATCAGATATTATATATACACATTTTTTCCACCTGGCTGAGGAGACTATTACACATGCAATCATAGGTTCTACTAAGTATGATCAAGAAGACAATATATGAAGGAAGAACCAAGGAAGACTGGAGTTCAG
>NC_089536.1:500384-507884 GCF_963924715.1 Thunnus thynnus | reverse complement strand
GGCACCCTTAAAAATGAGGGTTCTCCCTCAATGTGCGTTCTGAGGTTTTAAAATAAATGTAAATAAATTAATATTCATACAAACCGATGCTACAGTTAGCCATGTACTGATATTTATACAGACTGAGGCTACAGTTAGCTGTGTACTGATATTCATACAAACTGAGGCTACAGTTAGCCATGTACTGATATTTATACAAACTGAGGCTACAGATGGAAGCAATGTACTGATATTTATATAAAATGAGGCTACAGTTAACTGTGTACTGATATTCATACAAACTGAGGCTACAGTTAGAGGCAATGTACTGATATTTATACAAAATGAGGCTACAGTTAACTGTGTACTGATATTCATACAAACTGAGGCTACAGTTAGAGGCAATGTACTGATATTTATACAAACTGAGGCTACAGTTAGAGGCAATGTACTGATATTTATACAAACTGAGGCTACAGTTAGAGGCAATGTACTGATATTTATACAAACTGAGGCTACAGTTAGAGGCAATGTACTGATATTTATACAAAATGAGGCTACAGTTAACTGTGTACTGATATTCATACAAACTGAGGCTACAGTTAGAGGCAATGTACTGATATTTATACAAACTGAGGCTACAGTTAGAGGCAATGTACTGATATTTATACAAAATGAGGCTACAGTTAACTGTGTACTGATATTCATACAAACTGAGGCTACAGTTAGCTGTGTACTGATATTCATACAAAATGAGGCTATAATTAGTGTAGACCAAAGCTACAGAAGAAGCATATCTGGATGGTGTTTTGGTCCAACAAAAACAATCCGATAATTTCCTGCAAGTAAGACACAGTACACAGTAGCATTGTCTTTTGTGAGGCAGAATATATGGTATTAGCAGCAACCATGCAGGAGAGACTGTAACTTGTGCCAGCCTGTATAAATCTTTGAGGATAACCAAAATGGAATTTGTGGCTTTATGTAATTATTTTATAGAATATAGCTGTTACTAATTCTAATGCTGTTTCTAATGCTAATGTATGTACTACTACTACTAGTATAGTAGTAGTATTAATGCAACTACTGCTGTATTTTAGCTACTTAAGCTACTACTGGTTCAAGTACTCAATGTTCAGACTACTAGTAATATTACTTTACTAGTAGTAATAACTAAAAATTTAATTATACAATTCTCATAGTTTATGTTAATTTAAATTCAATTAATTTAAATATCTTCCTTTTTGCATGAAGTAAGCACACAAATTTCCTTTAGAATATGAGCCTTTTTGGTTACATTAGAAAAGACAGAACAATGGTTATAAAATGTATATTAATACATACACAGCATGGCAGTCATGATATTATCGGTAAAAAATTGTAATATTAATTTAGAAGTTAGGATATTAAAACATATTAAAATATTTTACTTTTGGATGCAATAATATTTTTGTGGAACAGGAGTTCAGCCATGCAATGATAAAATTTCCGCACTGAATCAAAGATTGAGGGAGGAACACGCCTTTCCAGACTTTTGCGGTCCCCATCTTACCTATGCCCATCCCCCACCCGCCCCGGTCACACAGTTTGAGCTGCTGACAGTCAGTAGGAACAGGCGCAGCAGCACAGACAGCAGCAGCACAGACACACGGAGACAACGGATGGCTGATGGCCGAAGAGAGGAGAACTAATGGAAACTAAGTAAGTACATGAAACTGTTTTAGTTATTATTAATTAGACTAAGCACTGTAGCTAACGTGTTTGAAAAAAATCTCACTCATTTTTATGATTTGCTAATGATAACATGACCTAACTTGTCACCAAACATGCTTTGGAAAATTTTGTTGGCAAACTACAATTTTGAGCTGATATTTTAGGTTTTTTCAGATTATTGTCTTTTTAGCAGCTTATTTTTACTTGGCTGACCTCAGATACTGTATTACTGTAATATTCAGCGGTGTGGAAGGACAGTGAGGCTGAGGAGAGGAAAGAGGAATGTTTAAAGAGCATTTTTCACCTGTTACAGCCATCAGTAGCTAGAGTTAGCTCCCAATGTTGAGTAATTTACTAGAATAAGTTCTTAATTTAACTACAGGTCTAAAGGCTTTACACACTTAACAGTTATACTGTAGTTAGAATATAGATTTTTTTTTTAATCTAAAAAATTAAATAATGAATTACTCTTTGTTTTTCTTATTGTATTCACATGCAACCAGATTGCTGTAAATAGTTTTATTTTTATGTTTTATTTATTAATCCATTCATATCATTTCTGTTTTAGTGAGTAGCATAAAGGGACTACAAACTACGTTTCGTTATACAACCTTGTGTTGTAAAATGATAATAATAAATTAATCTTGAATCTTAAGTCTGATGTTACATTAACTGTTTTATGTTTAACCTCCTGCAGACAGAGTGCACGATCCAGCAGGCAGAAAGCACACTTGCAACGCCTGAGGAAGCATCATAATGAATGCTTATCCAAGGACAGGGAGTTTGCAAATCACCTAACACAGGTAATGCTGGGGCTCTGATTTTGATACAATATTCATGTAAAGATTTAAAAAATGACATTTTATACAATATTCTGATAAGTTTAGATAAGTTAAGCCTCATATAATATGTACTGAAGATAATTCTGATAGTTTTAGATGATTTTTGGTTTATTTCAGTCTATTTAGTTAATGGAAACTGGAACAGGATGTAGCCATCCAAATAATGTTTTAACAGTTATATATTGTTACTGTGATATAAAACTGCATGAACAGTACATGTACTGTGACTTGATGGATGTAATCCCTAGATTTTAACACTTATTTGGCAAAGACTCTGACCTGTCTTTTAAATATGGCCTCTTGCGCATTATGTTTGAGTTTTTTATTTTAAAAAGATGTGTATAGGAGTGCAGTGCTCTGGCTTTTCAGCTCTTTTTGAACTTCATGTTCTGGAGAAATGGTAATATATGTGTCTGTCTATGTTGTTTAGCCCTTACGAAGAGCAAACAAAGGTGGGAGGACCTCATCACCACCAGAGGTTTCATCTGAGTTACATGCAGCTTCCAAGAGTTTGGTAAGTGTCAAACAAGTGCTGATTTTAGCTTGTTCCATATGACAGGCCTTGTAATAGTTTGCGTCATCCTGGCTTTTATGCCTGTTATGTTATAGATTTACAATGGATCAAACTGATTTTATTGTAAATCAGTTTGATCCATTTGAATGTCCTAACTGGCCGCGAGCAGAACTGTGCAGCGCCCTGTTTCTATTTACCTCTTGTGGCTCGCATTGAAAGTGCTTCATGACTGAGGAACAGCTGATTCATTTAGTTCAAGTGAGGAGTTATCTCTACGATATCTCCTCATTTCACAAGAAAAACATCACCATGACCTAAAAACTTTGATGGAAGCATACCGTGCTTAAATTCTTTGAGTAATACAGCAAATTTAGCTCAATATTATAACTGCTTAAGTTTTCTATGAAAGAAATTATAAATTTACATAAAAAATCTTTACGAGCTACTACTACTATTAGTAGTTTTAGCTTGGATAAATTAATGTATTGTGGATAAATTAATGTATTGTGTGAACCTCATGTTCTGAAGAAATGTTAATAAGTGTGTCCTCTGTCTATGTTGTTTAGCTGTTGTTAGGAAGTCCAAACCAAGAGGAGGAGACCTCGGGTCCGTTTCACAAAGCAGGTTCAACAAACTCTGAGTCTAATCCTGAACTCTGAGTTGATCTACTCTGAGATAGGAAACTCCGAGTTTCCGGTTCCAGAACAGCTGATTTGAGTCAGTTTATTCAACTCGGAGTAGTTTCACCTGGAGTTAAGCGCGTACACCACAACTATAAAAAGCCAGCATCAATTGAGCCCCGATTCAACGAGTCACCATGGCAACAGGGAAGCGGAGGGCTGCGTTTTTCGCCCCACTAGGGCTAGAAATCTTAATGCGATAATACGGCGAGTTTGAACATGTTTTCAAAAAGAAGTGCAACACCGCTGCAGCTGCAAAAGAGAGGGAGACGGCGTGGGAGAACATCGCTGCTCGGGTCAATGCGTAAGTTTAAATGTAGTCCTTTGCAATCACAACAATATTACAGAGGAAAACTGCTTGATTGGTCGCCTATTAATTTATTTCATTTAGGTCCAATCCCGCGAGGGAGAAGCGCACTTGGAAGCAGTTTAGGATGAAATATAAAAACATTGTTCAAACAGGTGAAACCTCGGCATAATCTCATGGGAGAACCTCATTTGATCATGTTTTACATTGTAAAGTAAATATTAAGTGGCTGTTTGACTGTGCAGTTGTTTTATCCCCAACATAATGCTGGTTTCACACACATAAATGTCTTCTCATCTATATCATGTTCTGTTAAATAATTAATCCTATTTAAACTAACACAGACTTCTACTCAGCCAACAGAAAGAAGGCAGATGCCCGTAAAACGGGTGGTGGTCCAGCACCGCCACCTCTAACGGAGGCAGAGGAGCTGGCCCTAAGCCAAAATTTAGGAAGGCCAGTGGCTGGCCCCGCCACCGTACAAAAAACTTCCGTTTGCAAAGAAACACAGTGCAACACACAATATCTGCTGGGATGTGAGAGCATGATTACGATTGGTAATGTTGCAAATGTAAGGACGGATTAGGTTTTGTATGTAGATGATGGACTGTGACGTGAAATGGTACCGCTCAAAAAGATAATTGTCTGGAAATGCTAGAACATCTATGCGCGGTCTGATAACCATCTCTCAACGAATATTTAATTCTCTGCGCAGTAATGCTGCACCTTCATCCACGGGATCGTTATCAAAAGGACATGCCATGTTAGTGAAAAAGTCGCCACCTACTGTGCCTAATGGACTTCTAATATACTGACTGATTTTTTTAATGATTTTTTTAAATGACAGACGGCAGAACTAGGCTACGCCAAAACTCGCCTGCTGAATGAATGAATGAGGAAATCAAATGGAGTGTGTGGCTCTGAAAGAGGGCGGAGACTGAGAGAAACTCGAGGTTCATTGAGAAAAACCTGGTCCCGACCAGGTTAGGTTCATAGAGTCTGTTACTACGGTAACTGACCGAGAGCTTAAGTTACCCCTCTCTGTGAAACAGGCTAGAGTTATCCCTCTTTCTCTGGTTTGAGTTACCTCCCTTTTTGAAACGGAAAACTCAGAGTTTCCCTCATTTCAGGGTTAACAAACTCTGAGTTTTCACTAAACCCGCTTTGTGAAACGGACCCCTGATCACTATCATCACTGTCAGAAGTTTCATCTGAGGTACTTGCAGTTTCCAAGAGTTTGGTGTCAAACAAGCACTGATTTTATCTTGTTCCATATGACAGGCCTCCTAATATTTGACTTTACCCTGTTATTGTTACTAGCCATTTAAAGTGCAAGTATCCTTCCAGGTAATTAGAAATTGCTGTAGTGAGTGTGCAGCTACAGTGAGATTGCACTATGTTTGAGATGTAGATGTTTGAAAAATAATTAGGTTGTGTGCAAGCTATCACCAAACATAAAACTACATGTGGCAAACACTGTCTACCTGTGTGCAGCTTTACATTTTACTTTACTATTGTTACCAAAAGGAATATCTACTGCAGTAAGTACTTCTGCCAGTTTTTACTGCCACTTTACTTAGTTTTTCCCCACATTGCAGATACCCCTGGATTTGAGCACCCCTAAAAGCTCACACTCTGATGCTAATGATGACCCAGATGTACCACCCCTGAGAAGAACTGACAGCATATTTGTAAGTTTGCATAATGAAATTAGCAGGATACATAACTCTATAAGAGAAAATAAACTTAACATTCACTCCAAATGAATAATTTGGTAAATAAAGTAATCAAAGGACCCTCTATATAGCTGTGAAGTGGGGGGAGCTTTTTTGGACACGCTTGGTTCCAGAAGTAAAAATCCCATGAATTTTTCCCATAGACAACATTAAGTTACTCACAGTTTAACTTCTACTGTTTGGATCAACATGAAACTCTGCTGGTTTAATTGTCATAACAAAACATGAACAACTATGTTATAAAACATCTGGGTCTTTATTAAAAAGTCGAAGCTTCAAGACCATGGACATTAAAAATTTAAGGGTGGACATTAACTATGACTCCCAAAGTGCATATCAGCAAGAAACAGCCAATCACAGAGCTTTAAATATGGTCATGTGTGCTGCTAACGGCTAACAGAAGCTAAAGTTTAGCATGTTTAAAAACTGATTTTACAGTCTACCAATTAAATCATTTCACTTTGAATTTCTGGGTCACTTTGGGTGAATTCAGTAACTATGGTGACATGTTTTGTTTACAACTTCAGTAACAAAGCGTTTTAAATTCATCACGCTCTCATTCACACCACTGACCACTTCTCCATAGCAACAGCGGCCGGGGCTCATGGGTATTATTCTTAGCCATTCGCCAAAATTATGGATGAAATGTGATTTGTCGGAAAGTAAGTATAAACATGGCCATGAGAAGTAGGCGTGCTGGGGGGGTCCAAGGTGCAGCACCCCCGCCTTCAGGTATTGCCCAGGTTTTAAGGGGTCTCACAGACAATTTAAGATTTTCATACCTGATTAATATTTCTTGCAGGTCATTTAATTATAAACTTCTTGTATTTTTCTTTTACAGCTCACCAAAGAACACCTTGAACAGATGTCCAAGGTGTCTGATGGATCAGAGGCGACTCAGACCTGCGCTACAGATGTGGTAGTTGGTAAGTACGGAGTCTGATGTACCTCCAGATGTGAACGTCGTTTTGGATAAAAGCATCTGCCGAATGTATGAATGTAATTGTAAAAAAAGAGATAAGGTTATGTTTTTAAATCTTGCTTTAGATGGTTTTGATTCAAACAGTAAAGGTGTGTTGCCAGTTAGCTGTTCATTTATTGTATTAATGTTTTAGGAGGATCCTTAAGATCTAAGAGAAGATGGCGAGCTGAGTCTGACAGCGGTGACCCTAAAACAGGTATGTGACAAACTAAATGCAGTGAAATATGTTCACATTAGTTTATCATTTTTTAAAAAAACATCAGGTTGGGTACCACACCAGTTAATACAACTGCTACTGGAGAAAAATTAGGTTACTGTGCTTCTTTTTTTTAAAAAACTTGGTGTCAAAATATTAGCTTTCAGGACATTGCTAGATGAAATTTCACATTTGAATAAATTAATAAGGCTGATTGATCACTGAATAATCTTTTACATTGTTAGTCTACCCCCCTGATTGTCTCTTTTTTTCTGTCTTTCTTTCTAAGAAACCTCAATGAGGAGGTGGTCGTCTGAAGAGGTACACGCTGTGGAAAAGACACTAATGGCCTTCATAGAAGCAAGTAAAGTACCACGAAAGTCAGATTGTCTTGCCTGCATTATGGCTTCACCAGAAGCACTTAAAAGACGAAGCTGGACGATGGTAAAAAGCTATGTTAGAAATCATTTCATTGCCACTCTTTATGTAAGTACAAGAAAAACTAACTGAGAAGACTGCAGTTATTTCACGTTCTTAAATGTGTGGATACA
>NC_089536.1:485384-495384 GCF_963924715.1 Thunnus thynnus | reverse complement strand
GCCGTACTTAGCCTGTTTACTGATGCACGGAGCAGGTTAGGACATCTTAACAGGGAAAAACTAAAACAATCTCATGTTTGCTTGTTCGCATCCTGTCCAGTTAGGAATCATGTAACGGAGCTGAGAGAACAAAGTTAGCATCACACATAGAGCCACAATGGCCACATTTATGGGAAATATATCAGGTTCAAATAAACCAGAATTTTCCTTTAATATTTCTGGAATCACTATAAATGAAAATACTTTTTACTAATTTTATCTGAAGACTGTTCTGAAGATGTTATTTGTTAGCAGACACAGTTTTCTTGATCTGTCAAGGGAGTGTTTCATTCACAAATTGCTGGATATATTCAATATATTCTATACTATAAATACTTTAAGTTAAAATTTTGTTCAAAATACGGATCACTGACAGCTTCACTTTCCACCGCTGACAGACCTAAATACAGAAAGTAAATATATTTGGATCTAATCAGAGTCTCTGCCTCAGTCCCTCACAGTGTAAAGCTGGTGTGGATCAGACAGCCTGCTGTTAAATTACCTGTCAAGGTGTTTCCTCCTCTCTGTCGCAGCTTGGCTGTGGCCTCTAGCAGGGATTGTTTGGTCTGGTGGGCGTTCAGGTCCCACTGGGTCACTGATCTGTCACTGTACTGAAGCAGACCTGCAGAAAACACAGAAATGTGTGAAACTGACACACTGACCCAGCTTTTGATTTTAAATGATAATGAGAATAACAATGAGAATAATGATAATTGTTGGTTTATTACTGTTATTACTGTTATCTTGTTGTCATCGTTGCACCAACACTCATACACACACATCACATGTCTCTCACACACTGATGTCTGTACTAATCTGCATATGCATAGAGGGACCAAACGACTTAAAGGACCATTCCAGCAGTTCAGTCCAGCAGGACCAACAGGCTAACAGGCTAATAACCCCTGAGTCTACTGTCTGACTCTGGTACATGACTTTAGAGTCTCCTTCCTGGAGAAAATGGACATTGACACCATTGTTGGAGGAGTTGGAGTGAGGCAGTGATGCTGTGGATGAACCAACATGACAAAGTTGTGCATCCCTCCTAGCTAGAATGTTTTGTTCAGAAATGCGGTGTGCTTCACAGAGTCTGTTCAGTCAGAACATCTGTCCTGCTAACTGATCCAACACGGACCTACACAGAAGGAATGTACAGTATATCTCCACCATGGAAATCAGTGTCTGGATAAAAGATTGTTTTACAAGCTGAATCATAATTACTATGAGTTTTAAATGTGTGTTTCAGTAGATGAAGCACTGAATTTTAAGGTAGGTGTATCACCTGAACATTTCATTTTGAACATTTTGAGAATTCTGCAAGTTAATACAAAAGCTAAAATATGTCTGCATGTTTTGGGAAATAACTGGCAGTAATGGAGGCTGTATGCAGACAGCAGTTATTTAGCTTAAACATGTAAAACCACTGGTATGGTCCTTTTATCCTCACATCAGCCATAACCTTGACTACTCTGGTTATCATGTCCCATTTTACTGCTTTGTTGCTCATTTTGAATTCGGGACCTGCACCTGTATTTGAATATTTTCACAATGTGCTGTAAAGATTTTAGTATTTTGAGTACTTTATACACAAGCAGTAGTGGTAATAGTACCAGGAGCAGTAGTGTGAATAGTTGTAGTAGTAAAAATATTACCGATCTGGACTTTGTCAGGGCCTATGTTGAAGTTGTTGACTATTTGAGTTAGAAAGGACTTAATGTTTTCATGGTTTTCAGAGGTGGTGTTCCTGGATTCACAGATCAACAGCACGATGTCAGCCTTGGCTGTGCTTTCACACTGAGAACCTGGAGGAAAACAGAGTATTGTGGGATACAATACACAAGAGACCAGATATAGAAGCAAGACTAAGACTGTGTCTGAAATCACTCACTATTTACTACAAAGTTCACTCTATTTACCCTCCTCCATTTTGTTTCAGTGTCTGAATTCTGTGTGTAAATTTATCCAACATTTAGAGCCTCAAATGTTCCACAATGGAACAAAAAAGTCGTGTTCATGTCATGTACACTACTACCTGCAAACAATCCCACAATGCCATACATTACATTTTATAGATCTGATATAGATTTTATAGAAATTAGCGGTGTGCAGCTCTACAGCGAGCAGTGATGACATCCAAAATCTAGATTTTCACCTTTCAATGCTAACTTAGCATATTTTATTAGTTATCAGTTTTGAGGGTATTTGTTCATAAACCAAAGTGGATTCATTGTCCAGCACTGATGGAGGTGCAGGTAACGTCCTCCAGCTCCTCCTGGGGGATCAGAGGTGTTCCCAGACCAGATGAGATATATTCTCTCTTTTTACCTGTTGGTTGGTGTTTATCTTCAGCCTGGAGTCCTGCAGAGAAAATCAGAAAATTAATATTTATATTTTTGCAGAGCTGTGAACTGAACAAACACTGTGAGGCTTTGCAGCAGCTCAGAGCTCATCTCACTGAAAACACACAGATGTTGAAGTCGACGCTACAAACAATTATAATTTGTGTATGAAAATAACATGTTAAATATTCAGTAACTAGAAAACGGAGCTACTGCAGTATGAGGTACTCTCAATTATTCTAGGGTGAAAATAATCCTCATAAAAAGACAAAAAATGAAGGAAAAACAAACGTCTCTCTTTGCCTGGTCAGTCTGAAACTTTAAAACCTTTTTTCTCGACCTCACTGCTTCTACTTTCTGCTTCCTCTCTGAAGAGCAGCAGATGAGATGAACACATGAACACAAGCTCAACAGACGCTTCATACAGAGTTAAAGGAAAACTAACATGTTGGTTTGTTTCCTGTCTGATCGTCTGACTGCTCGTGTTTCTGACCTATCAGACATCTTTTTAATGATGTCACCATGTTCACAGATCTCAGATATTAACTTGTTGAGTACGATGTTGTTATTACTGATAGAAATGATGAACAAAACTATGAAAATAAGCCAGAATTATGTTTTAGTGCAACAGACTGGTTCATATAGAGTTAACCAACAGACTGGTTCATGTAGAGTTAACCAACAGACTGGTTCATATAGAGTTAACCAACAGACTGGTTCATATAGAGTTAACCAACAGACTGGTTCATGTAGAGTTAACCAACAGACTGGTTCATATAGAGTTAACCAAGAGACTGGTTCATATAGAGTTAACCAACAGACTGGTTCATATAGAGTTAACCAAAAGACTGGTTCATGTAGAGTTAACCAACAGACTGGTTCATATAGAGTTAACCAACAGACTGGTTCATATAGAGTTAACCAACACAGCAGCTCAGAATGACTTCAATACCCAGAAATCCTGTGTGGTGACATCATATAACCAGTGTGCTATTTAAAGACTGTATGTGTGGGGGACTTCCGGCGGGATACCAACATGGCAGCGGCATAAAAAGTGAGCTCCCCGAAATTGATATTGAATAAGCCCTACAAACCTATGAGTTAGAGAAAGGGATGATAAATTTGAAAGTGTTTTAAAAGGGCGATGGATAAGACCAGAGGGAAAAATCGAAAGTCGAATAAAAACGTTGATATGAACTTTGAGCAGGACTACGAGCCAGCTAAGCTAACACGCGAGCCACGCGGGTTGGCTGGAGAGCTAGCAGAGTCTACAACTGAGAGAGTGAATGCCAAGCCAGCAACGCAACCGAGCCGAGAGGGAGGAGAGATACAGCCACCCGCTAAAAGTGTGGCAAACCTGGAAACAATCTTACAAGAGATAAGAGAGTTTCTCCGGGAGAACTTCGAAAATCTCAAAGAAATCAGAGATGATATCAGAAAGACAAACAACAGGATTGATGACACCAAAAAGCGGATTGTGGAAACAGAGGAGTGCACTTGCAGCCTGGAGGAAGCCGCGTTGGAACTCGCGGAGCTGCAAAGGCAGGTTGAGACCAGAATGATGGATTTGGAGGGCCGCGAGAGGAGGGAAAATGTCAGCATCCATGGGGTGAAGGAAGGTGCAGAGAGTAATGCTCAATCAATGATTACGTTCATCAAAAACCTCCTTAGGGAGAAGCTGGACTTACCCCCATCACTTGAGTTAAAGATTGAAAGAGCCCATTGGGCTTTAGTCTCCCAACCTCCCAAAGACTCCCCTCCAAAATCCATCGTGATGAAGTTGCAAAGTTTCCGCAGTAAGGAGGAACTTATCAAGATTGTGTGGCAGAAAAAGGGTTTCATATATGAGGGGAGGAAGGTGTTTCTAGACCACAACTATGCACCAGAGGTCCTGAGAAAATGCAAGGAATACACGGAGGCAAAAAAGGTCCTGAGAGAAAAGAAAATTCATTTTCAGACACCTTTCCCAGCAAAACTCCGGGTGTTTTACGAGGGGTAGACATGCCTCTATAACAAAGCGGAGGAGGCGACGAAGGACATGCTGTCCCGAGGGCTCCAGGTGGAGGTTGTGACACTGGAGGAAAACTGGATGGAGCGGATTAAACGACTAATGTGGTCGTCGGGCAGTGCAAAGACTGCAAGCCTTCAGGAGAGACCGGGATTCCCGATGAAACAACACTATAAAAGGTTAAGATTTGACTGTTTCCAGGAAATAACATTAGCCTACAAGGTGAAAGATGTGTATACTCAATTTTGATAAGACTACAGCGTTTTATATGGATTTTAGTCGCTAACTTCATAACCTCACAAGCCAAGGACGTCGGGGAAGCACTAAATGCAGTTGCGAACTTATGAACGATGCTGTTTTCAGCAGTGAGGGCCCTCTGCCCCTAGGGAGCAGTGCTCATCCCTCAGAGCGGACTGAACACCAGAGCTCAGAGAAGGTCAATAGACAGACCTAACCAAAGGAAGTTCTTTCAGTATTCTGTTTTAAGGTACTTCAGTTAAACCTTTGTTATAAGTTGTTTAATGTTCATTACTGTTTCAGTAGCTAAAGGGGGGTAAATATGACGGAGAGGATAGGAGAGAGACACAATTCAGGTGGAACAGAGATCGATGACAACATCCAAGAACTGCATTAAAGTAGCCTCATATAATGTAAATGGTGTACTTAACCCAACCAAAAGGAGTAAGATAATTAGTAAGATGAAAAAAGAAGGGGTAGGGGTAATTTTATTACAAGAAACTCATCTGACAGAGAAGGAACATGCAAAGCTGACAAGAAATGGCTACAACCAAATATTCTCTGCCTCCTACAAATCAGGACACCGGTGAGGGGTGGCTATTTTGATTTCAGGGAAGATCTCATTTGAAAAGATATCTGTGACAGGGGACAAAGAGGGTAGATACATCATGGTTAAGGGGAAACTTGAGGGGGAGGTGGTAACTTTTTTTAACATCTATGCCCCACCAGGCTCAGATTGGAAGTTTTATAGACAGATGTTTGATTTGATGACACTAGAGGCAGAGGGTATTTTGATTGCGGGAGGCGATTTGAACCAGAGACTAAACCCACAGCTGGATGCCTCAGGAGGTGGGATACAAAAAAAGTGCAATCAGTAAAAAAAATTAAGATGATGATGTCTGAACTGGGAATTGTAGACATTTGGAGGGATCTGAATCCCACAAGTAAGGATTACACTTACTATTCATCACCACACAACATACACACAAGGATTGATTATTTCCTGATGTATAATAAAGATAGGTATAAGGTAGAAAAATGTGATATAGGATTAAGGGATCTATCAGACCATAGCCCTCTTTACTTAACACTACGTCTGGCGAGCGAGAAAAAAACAAAAATCTGGAGATTAAACTCAAACATGTTAAGAGGACACACAAAGGAGGAAATAGTGAAGGAACTTCAGACATATATAGAGGATAATGACAATGATGAAGTGTCTCCGTCTGTACTGTGGGATGCATGTAAGGCCGTGATGAGAGGGAAGCTAACAGCCAAATCAGCATAATTAAAAAAGATGAGACAGCTACAACTTGACACATTAAAATCAGATCTAAAAAGGCTAGAAAGAGAACATAAAGATAAATTGGAAGAGGACATATATCAGGAAATAAAAAGAAAGAGGGCAGAGATAAATGAGATTTACGCACAGGAGATCCAAAAAAACAGTTATTTACAAAACAAAGATATTATGAAGTGGGGGGTAAGTCAACAAAATTGCTAGCATATAAACTGAAAAAACAGCAGGCAAAAAATAACATTTACAAAATAAGAGACCTGCATACAAGATCAACAGGGGAAATACAAAGATGCTTTGAAACTTATTATAAAAACCTATATGCTCAACCAAAAGCTAGTGATAAAACCCAGATGGATCGATTTTTGGAGAACTTAAATTTACCAAATGTAACAGAAGAACAGAATGAGGCTTTAACTGCTGAAATTACAGAAGAGGAAGTTAATAAAGCAATCTCAAATCTTAAGGCCAACAAGTCCTCGGGTGCAGACGGATATACGGCAGAATGGTACAGAATATTTAAGGTAACATTAATCCCACTTCTGTGGAAGGCATTTAACTGGGTGTTGAAGGAGGGGGAAATTCCTCACTCATGGAGAGAAGCCATCATCTCTGCAATTCTGAAGGAGGGAAAGGATGAGCAGGAATGCTCCAGTTATAGGCCTATTAGCGTCCTCAACCAAGATTATAGATTGTTTACAGCCATTTTAGCCCAACGACTAGAAAAAATTCTGCCAGAAATAATACATTTAGACCAGACGGGATTCATAAAACAAAGACAGATGCAAGACAATATCAGGCGCACCCTACATGTTATGCAACATGTAATCAAAAATAAAATAGAGACAGTAGTGGTGGGAATAGATGCAGAAAAAGCTTTTGATTCGGTGGGGTGGGACTTTCTATACAAAGTGCTGGATTGGTTCAATTTTCATAAGACATTTATTAAAGTCATAAAGGCCCTGTATAATAAACCAACAGCTAGGATCAGGATCAATGGGAGTCATTCAAAGTTTTTCACACTAGAACGAGGCTGTCGTCAAGGTTGCCCAGCGAGTCCTCTTCTCTTTGCTATATTTTTGGAACCTCTAAGCAATTGGATAAAACACAATTAAAATATTACAGGTGTAGATATAGGGGGAGGGGTACAAAAGATAGCTCTATTTGCAGATGACATATTAATGTACTTAACAAGCCCAGATACGTCCTTCCCTACACTTATGACAACCCTCACAGATTATGGTCATTTATCAGGCTATAAAATAAATATACAAAAAACTCAGGTTATTACTTTCAACTATAGACCAGGCCAAGCGAATAGGGACAATTACAAAATTAACTGGGAATCAAAATCATTACAATATTTGGGAGTTAATCTACCTCAAGACTTAGGACAATTGAAGTCCATCAACTACGATCCATTGCTTAGTAGAATTAAATCAGATATTAACAGGTGGAACCTCATACCATATATGAGTATTACACAAAAAGTGGAGGTGATAAAAATTAATGTACTGCCGAGGATTTTATACCTGTTCCAGAGTCTACCAGTGAAGTTAAAAGAAGATGAATTTAGGGAATGGAATAAAATGATCTCTAGATACATTTGGCAGGGGAAAAGACCGAGGATCAGGTACAGAACGCTGCAGTTACCCAAAAACAAAGGAGGGTTAAGACTTCCATGCCTGAAGAGCTATTAACAAGCTGCACAAATAAAAACATTGTTGAATATATACAATCCTTACTACTCAGCGAGATGGAAAGAGATAGAGGCCAGCACAACAGATGGGGTCCCAATACAGGCTATAATAGGGGACAGTAACCTGAGAAAGCACATCAGAGAAGGGGCAAACCCATGGATGGATATATCACTGAAGATCTGGTTCAAATTAATTGCGGAAAATGACTTGAAAACTCAACGTAGATTATTAAGATGGATTGGGTTTGATTCTGAATTCATGCCAAATAGAATAGATAAGAGTTTTAAAAATTGGGAAAGGGGACCTACATTATTCCTGGAGCTCTTAAGTAAGAAGAAAATTAAAAGTTTTCAGGAGCTAAAAGACCAATATCACCTAACAAATTCGGATCAATATAGGTATTTGCAATTACGGAACTATCTAGAGCAAACAATGAGGGGGGTCATAAATGGCAGGAGGACAGAAATTATTGAGATGTTTACTGCAACATATGAATCAAAATTGGGAACGAAGCTTATCTCAAGACTATATAAGGCAGTGGAGGACTTAAAGGGAACAGACACAATGTATATAAAAGAGAGGTGCGAGAGGGATGCAAATATTGTTATATCAGTGGATGAATGGGAAGACATAAATGAACAGCAATGGAGAACAACCTGTTCTTTATCTTGGAGAGAACATGGGTGGAAGAATATTATAAGATTTTTTAGAACACCAGAGCAGTCAAAGTATCACGCTACAAAGTGCTGGAGATTGTGTGGAGCTGAGAAAGCTGACCACTTCCATGTGTTCTGGAGTTGTCCCTCCATTCGTACCTACTGGCAGGAGCTTAAAAAGTGTATGGATAAAGTATTGAAGGTAAATCTTCCACTTACATTTAAGGTGTTATACTTGAGGATACTGGGCATAGATTTAACAAGATTTGGGGACAAATATATTTACAGAACAATGCTGATTGCAAGTAAAAAAGCGATTACCAGAAAGTGGTTGAAGAATGAGGTACCTAAGGTCGAGGACTGGGTTGAGGTTATGCACAATATATATGGGATGGAAAAGTTAACTTTGTCTGTGAGACTGGAGATGGACAGATATGAAAGAATTTGGGAAAATTGGATAGAGTACATAAAAGCAACTAGATTAGACTTTATCTGAGATGTACATCTTAGGAACAAAGACCCCTAGTTCATATTTCATAGCTACAGATGTTGAAAGGTTCTGTTTTTTGTTTGTTTGTTTGTTTGTTTGTTTGTTTGTTTGTTTTTTAAAATTTTATTCTATTTCACAATATCTGCAAAATCGATCACATGGTAGAACTCTGTTAATTCAACTGGCCATGAGGTATGGAAGATTGTGAATAACTGTTGTGCTCTGGACATGTGTATATGTATCCATGTATGGATATATAGCTATAGGTATATGAATAATATATTTTATATTTTATTTTATCTTACTTTTCCTCTTGATATGTATGAGTGGGCACAGTTGTTCTCTATCTGGATCCAAAGTAAAAAACTAAGGAAGACTGTCATGTTTAAATGAATAATATTGTAATATTGGGAATATAGAAAAGAATATGTCATTGTGTACCAGTTGTAAGCAGAATGTATGTGAAAATGGCAAATAAAAAGAAAATTAAAAAAAATAAAAAATAAAGACTGTATGTGTGATGAGCTGCTTCTCAGAACTGAAGCCTCTAACCGCAGGTTAAAGCATCAGTTCACTGGAATTATTTCACCAGATTTTGAGATATCGGCCTTTTCTTCATCATCGTCCTCAGTACGAGTTCATGCTGTTCAGCCAGACTTTGTTTAAACTTTATTTTAAATTCTAGTTGAGATCCCAAAGTTTATAAAAATACCCAAACTGTCTTCTGAGTTTTGGGGAAATGTGTCTAAAATGATGCAGCAGCAGAAATGTAGATTATTTCCATCTGATGGAACGATGCAGCAATAAAAACATGGAGCCTTTTTGAAGAATTCACTCATGAGTGAATATGAGGAACATGATAGACAATATGTCCGACGCTGTCAGAGTGGAGTTTGATTATTTTAACAATCTTTAAGTGATGAAAAGGGGAAACTGGATTTTAGGGAGTTAAGTGTGAGAAACAGTTTGACAGAGTTACAGGAAGCAGCTCAAACACGTATATTTGATAAGAAGAAAAAGTGTTTCGCAACAGTCAGTCCTTTACATGACAGGAAATGCTCTGCTGTTGCCATGGTAACAGATATATACTGTGTAATGTCGCATCAGATGCTCATCAGTTAGTTTGTCCTCAAAAACTTTCCTGTCACAGAAAAACCTCTCAACTTAATTTTGATGACCCCTCCCCAGGAAAATATAAAAAGAAGACAGACGTCCGTCATCAGACTGTTTTCTT
>NC_089536.1:435384-480384 GCF_963924715.1 Thunnus thynnus | reverse complement strand
AGAGTTGCATCATCTGTCCATTGTTTTGTTACAGCCTGATCTCTGACAGATGAGCATGACACTGTTCATGACAACTTATTTACTTTTAATTCAAATTACAACATGGCATAAAATGACAAGAATGTACGGATGTCATACATTGTTATATTTTATTTACGCACGTACAAACGCACACACATATATCCTTTATATATTTTATTGTGTGAAGCACTACAAATGGTTTGTATATTCCAGCTGTGTGTCACGCCTCTTGTATACGTCACGGGTGTCGAAAAACTTCCGCAAAGGACACACCTGTGTATCCTCGCTTATAGCTCCTCCGGCAAGCCTCCTCTCTCCTCTCTCCTCTCTCCTTTCTCCTCTCTCCTTTCTCCTCTCTCCTCTCTCTTCGAGATGCATTTTAGGGATTGAGACATCCTTAAACACGGCGCGCTGAGATCGATTTCCGGGTCACGGGCAGGAGGACGGAGGAGACAGGAGATGAGGAGGCACTAGGGGTGCATCCCAAGTCTCTTAAATTGCATCCACGTTTCCCTCATTTGCGTCTTTTCCTTGCGTCTTTCCCACCGTGGATGCAGGAGAGACGCAAGGAAACCGAGCAAGGAGAAGAAACGAGGAAATGTGTTTTAAGAGACATGAGACGTCCTCTCCTCTGAAGCGTCACGTGAAGCGACGTCCGTTTCTGATGACGGCGACAGCTGATCACAGCTGGACCAGCTGTCAGTCGGCTTTAACAGCTGTAGAAACTTCTGATGGAGTTTGTGTACACATGTGCACTGTGCTAATACTAATAAAGGTTCACAGTTATCACCGCTAGAGCAGCTGTTTCCTCTCTGCAGCCTGTTACCTGTTTAACAAACATAAATAAAAACCTGCATTCTGTATTTATACTGTGTCCTGCTCAGACGCACAGGAACCATTTCTACTCAGAATGCGTTGATACTATTTATTGATTATTTGTATCTGTATTTTTTGATAATCCTGATAGTGAATTCATCATTCAATAACCCAGAATATGATCATGATGTCTCCTGAACACTGGGGAATATGTATTTGGCTAAATGTTTCAGGGAAAATGGAAATGATGTAACTCATATCAAACCCGACGCTCAGGAATTTGTCGCCGTCATCAGAAACGGACGTCGCTTCACGTGACGCTTCAGAGGAGAGGACGTCTCATGTCTCTTAAAACACATTTCCTCGTTTCTTCTCCTTGCTTGGTTTCTATGCGTCTCTCCTGCATCCACGGTGGGAGGGATTAAGACGCAAGAAAAAGACGCCAGTGAGGGAAACGTGGATGAAATTGAAGAGACTTGGGATGCAGCCACTGTGTTCCTCATGCTCAGCCAGGGCTGCTGCTAACCATTTGGAGGCCCTACACATAATTGGTCATGGGGGCTCAGTTTTCTCTTCTTCTGTTTTTCAGCTTTTTTTCAGAGATTCATGTTGTCTCTTACTTGCCATTATGCCTCATTCATGGGCGGAGCTAGACTCTCAGCACAGAGGGGGTGAAGCATTCTCAAAGAGCCTTTCTAAAACACTCATTTTAAAATTCACAACTGTAAAATAGCTGATATATCTTATTCATAATCACAAATTGTTATTAAGCCATGCAAGCATATATCTCAGGAAACATACAGTGAAGCCACTTTGAGACAAACTTGCTCTGAAGAACAAAAAAGAAAACAGGTTGCCAGCTGCGTTCAAATGTTTCAGCACTGAGGACAGCATGTGGTGCTCTACATACACCGACTGACCAACAGTTCAGCACCACCACCAATAGATAGAGACAAGCCAGGTGCTCTGTCTCTGCACCATGTCTTTCTAACACGGTAATAACAAACATAAAATAGACACAGCGGTCTACAACACTACAAGGTCTATTAAAACACAAAGAGGACAGTCTACAACACCACAGGCAGTGACACAGACAGGTGCTGAGATGCAGTAAACATGGAGTTAAACATATTAATCTAACATTATGACTGATTGCTTCATAACTTTTAAGTTAATAAAGACTAATTATGGATGTTTCACCCACCAGTTGTTGTCCCTGCTTAGACTGCTGTAGTTTAGCGTATCGCTCTTTTTATATATTAGATAAAAACATCTAATTTGCCTGAATTGAGTGATAGGGTACATACAATGAAAAAAACAACGGTGGGCCTGTCCATAACTAATTTATATATTTTTTTCAATTTGTGTTAAAATGTAATAATGTGATAATTATCATGACATTTCTGTCAACCTTAATTTTGGGGGCCCCCGCGTGGTACTTGAGGTCCCACGCGCTCTGCATACTCTGCATATGTTATGATTTGTCATGTGACCGTCCTGCCTTTTATCTATTATGTGTCTTGTAAGCCCATATGTATATGTAATATATAAACAAATCAATCAGTATAGCTGTTTGATAGCATGCATGTGGGGCAAGGCCAGTTTAAAAGGTGCTAAACAAAGACAGAAATGAATGCAGAGAAAATCAGCAACAATAAACCAAACTGAACCTGGACTGCAGAGGGTTAAAGACAAAAAGCCTCACTTGAACAGATGGTAGAAGCTGCGATGTGACATGTGATAGCATGTCTGTAAAGGGTTTTAGTCATGATGGATAATGCTTTGGCGTCCTCTGCTGGCACAAAGATAAAAGTGCATGATGTGAGCTTGAATTGGTGAATGGGCTGTATTTACTGTATATAGAGCTTTTATTTGTCTCATTCACAGACACACTGACGGCAGCAGCTTGTGTTCTGGACAGGAGGAGCTGGGAATTGAACCTGCAACCCTGAGCGCAGTATGAGGCTCTACGGTGTTTTGCTGTCAGTTATGGTCGTGCTGAGTTTCTCTCCTCTGTGTCACTGCGGGCAGAGCTGCTGCTCCACACACTCACGGAGCTCAGCGGAGCAGAGGAGAGACAGTGAAGCAGTTGAGTTGATGACAACACTCATTACGTTACTGTTACTCAGTTGTTTGCCTACTTTTGAGCCACTTTGTTTGAGACGATCACTGTCTCTTCATCTTTCAGGCCCCGTCAGTGTTGGCAGGTTGTGAGAGATGGTGGCAGGAGTGGAGCGCTCGTTTTACAGATTTCTAACGCCATCTGTTGTTGTGAATGTATACTGACATTTAAAAGTCTAGACCTGAATATCAGACGACCTCACTTTGTTCAGATGTATTTCCAGGGAAAAAACCCATCTTATACTGGGACCAATATGGTATTTGTTCAGCTTTAATCTGATGGACAAACACAGGAAGCAGCAACTGAAGATGAAAAATATAGTTAAAGATTTAAAACATGTATAGATCAAAGACACAGAGACATGACTGTAGCTCACAGTCTGATCAGTAATAATGTGTTTGCTGATTTACATTTGAAAAGGCATCGAGGTTAAAATACAGTAGTACAGTACAAAAATCAGGCACATCCTGTCCCTAAAAGATGCAGAAAAACTAGTTCACGCATTTGTTACTTCTAGGCTGGATTATTGCAATTCCTTATTATCAGGCTGCCCTAACAAGTCTCTAAAGACTCTCCAGCTGGTCCAGAATGCAGCTGCACGTGTTCTGACTAAAACTAGAAAAAGAGATCACATTTCTACCATTTTAGCTTCACTGCATTGGCTTCCTGTAAAATCTAGAATAGAATTTAAAATCCTTCTCCTAACTTACAAAGCCCTTAAGGGTCAGGCACCATCATATCTTGAAGAGCTCATAGTACTGTATTATCCCACTAGAACACTGCGCTCCCAGTATGCAGCTTACTGGTGGTTCCTACAGTCTTTAAAAGTAGAATGGGAGGCAGAGCCTTCAGCTATAAGGCTCCTCTCCTGTGGAACCATCTACCAGATTCAGTCCGGGGTGCAGACACCCTCTCTATGTTTAAGAGTAGGCTTAAAACTTTCTTTTTTGATAAAGCTTATAGTTAGGGCCGACCAGGCTCGCCTTGGATCAGCCCTTAGTTATGCTGCTATAGGCCTAGACTGCTGGGCGACTTCCCATGATGCACTGAGCTCCTCTCTCCTCCTCCTCCTCTCCATCTGTATGCATTCATGTAACATCAATGCATGTCACTAACTTTGCTTCTTCCACAGAGTTTTTTGTGCTTTCTCATCTCACAGGAACCCCTGGGTTCTGGGCCGAGCCTTCGCGGTCCTTCACAGTCCTGATGGCATCCTTCCCTGTCTATTGATACTTATACTTATTGTTGTTGTTGTGATTGTTGCTCTCCTGTCCCCCCTCCCCCTTTCCCTCTCTCTTTCTCTCTCTCAACCCAACCGGTCAAAGCAGATGGCCGCCCACCAAGAGCTGGGTTCTGCTTGAGGTTTCTACCCGTTAAAGGGGAGTTTTTCCTTACCGCTGTCGCCAAGTGCTGCTCATGGGGGAATTGTTGGGTCTCTGTAAATTAAAGAGTACGGTCTTGACCTGCTCTATGTGAAAAGTGCCTTGAGATGACTTTTGTTGTGATATGGCGCTATATAAATAAAAATTGATTGATTGATTGAAATCAGTATCAAGCAGTGGAAAATCAAGAATCCCCTGCATGTGGTGCAAAGATGACAAGCATCAACTCCCAAAGTGCCCGGACTTTATGGAAAAGTCTCTGGAGGATCGGCGAAAACATGTGAAGGACAATAATCTGTGTTACGGATGTGTGAAACCCGGTCACACTGCCAAGGAATGTCGTCACCGCCGCACTTGTGGGATATGCAAGGGAAGACATCCTACCTGTCTCCATGATGAGAACTACAGAGGACGTGAAGGTAGAGAAGGGCTTGTAGCTAATGTGAACACAGCTTCAAACACAGTAAATGAAACCACTGCAGCCATGGCACTCAATGTCACTAGAGGGGGTCAGTCATGCAGCACTTCCATGATCGTCCCTGTGTGGGTGTCCTCTGCTACAAACCCATCTAAGGAACAACTTGTCTCTGCATTATTAGACACTCAAAGTGACAGCACCTTCATTGACCATGGGATAAGTAATGAATTACAAACAGATTCCCACCCAGTGAAACTGAAATTTACCACTATGCTCGGAGAGAGCATGATCATGAAATGTCAAAGGGTGGCTTCACGGCCACACTTACCTGACAACAGGAAACTCACTGAAATCAGGCTCAGTCATCTACAACGGAAGTTCTACAAGGATGAGAAATGTAAAAGGGACTACACAACATACATGAAAGAAATCATTGACAGAGGTGATGTCAAGGAGGTATACGAAGATGGAACTCCGGGTGAACGATGGTACATTCCCCATCATGGCATCTACCACCCTAAAAAGCCTGTAAAACTGTGTGTCATGTTCGACTGTTCTGCAAAGCACGCTGGCACAAGCCTCAACGAACACCTTCTTCCAGGGCCAGACATGATAAACAACTTAATGGGCGTCCTCATACGGTTCAGACAGCATCCCATAGCTCTCATGTGTGATATAGAGAAAATGTTTCACCAGTTCCATGTCCAGGAGGATGACCGCAACTACCTGCATTTCCTGTGGTGGAAAGATGGAGATACAAACACACAACCTCAGGAATACCGAATGAAGGTACATCTTTTCGGTGCTATGTCATGCCCTGGCTGTGCGAACTATGGCCTGAAATATCTAGCCAAGGAAAACAGTCTTTCACATCCAATAGGATCCCAGTTCAGAGACTTTTATGTGGATGATGGAGTCACAAGTACAGACACGGTGGAAAAGGCCATTCAGTTGGCACACGAGGCAAGAGAGATATGTGCCAAAGGTGATCTCCGTCTTGTTGGGCTTCAAACCATGAGGTCACACAGAGAAGGCCTACATGTAACCGGTGAGGCCTGACCACGAGGTGCTTTATTCCTTTGTTTTCCCCAAGACAAAGGAATAGCGCCAAAAATGCTGCTTACAGACAATGGGAGTCCATTGCAAACTCCATTTCCAAGGATGCTTTGCGATTTTCACACCTCAGCAGGGAGCAGTTAACATACAGTCTCATTGGCGGAGACGCTCCTGCACAGCGGAGCGTCCTGATGACGCAGCCATGACATCACCGCCCCTTTAAAAACTGAACGTGCCCCGAAGCACAGGCCTTTCCCGTGTCACTGAGCTATGGGTAACTCCTGTTCCTCTGTGAGTCAGCTGACTAAAGGGGGTACCCCACGCACGTGTTTCCCCTCATCGAAGACTCCCCTCGCCGGACGAGACGAGACTTCGCCTGTGTTCACCCGAACACATTACCGGATCTGAGAGAGACCGCTGCTGCAACCAGCGTCCTCAATTTCCTCGAGACGGAAGAAACACTTCTTCACCGAGTCAACTCTGCTGTTCTCTCCGCCACGCCGCTGAGAGCCAGCTGCCGTGTTTTTCGCCGACCGTGCGAGAACGGCCACTGTCTGCATCCGAACCCAGGACAAAGCCGGACATAATGACGGATTACACACAAACTCAGCTCGCTTTCTGAAGCGACCAAGTAAGAGGCATAAGTCTGGGCAGAGGCAGTGTTAATTGTGTGTTCTTATCAGCATCAGTTGCTGTTGTATAGCATTTAGCTCTTAGCTTTATTGCTATTGTTTTGTTGTGCTGTTGACGGACCGCAGAGTCCATTTCTCCTGTTTTACTCTTAGGAGTATTTTAAGTTTGCTGCCTGTTTAGTTGTGTTCACCACGCCAGACTGTTTTGTGTTTGTCCCACTCAGAACTACTGCTGTGTTTGTGCCACCGTGAGTGAGAAAGTAAGTTGCTTTATCAATCACAAACCGGACAACGTGCATTACAGACTGCCGTCCATACGCGCACTGTCTGTGGACAAAGCTTCTCTTCCTCTCATGATCGCTTTCTCTCCTTCTTCCCTTTCTCTTCTGACTAACACATACACGCGCGCGCGCACACACATACACGCACCGACGTCTTTTGCACGTCTGATGGTCAGATAACGTCGGACAAAGCTTCACTTTGTCTTTCCTTATCCGCCATCAGACACGTGTGTTTTTCACAGAAGTGGGTGAGTGCGAGACGCCAACCACCAGGCGGCGCCGTCTTGCTTCTGTCTAACCAAGACACCGCCATACTTCTGCCATCCGGTTCTCGCGTGACGTGACTTCCTCCCATAGTCACGTCCGCGTCGCAGACCGACGACGTCATCACGTCAGGCCCCATCGCCATCTTGTCACATGCACGCTCACACACACACACACATGCATTCCCCTGCATGTGTCCAACCCTGTACATAACTGTTGTGTTTGTTTGGTAGGATAAGATTTTAGGATAGTTGTTTATTGAATGAAGCATTTGTTAACTTTGTTAATTTTGCTAAGTTTAATAAACACTGTTATATCTTTAAAGAGAAGTTCTTCTGTCATTATTGTGTGTAATATTGTGAAAAGTGGCTGATTGAAGGAGTCAGAGCTCGAATTCACCCTTCTTTGTTCATCCTTGAATGTTGATATCTCTCAGATATTAACATTCTAGGTGAACTCCCATTTATGAGACTACCTGGTTTGGTTATTGGTCCCGGTTTCCGGGTGGTGCCCCATATTTGTTAATTCATATTAATAATTCTATTAATTGTCATAATCAGTTAATTATCCTTGATAATTGATAATTATTGCAAATAATCAACTGTGTTCCTCACAGATCCAACAGTTGGTGCCCGAATTATTGATTAAGGTTAACAATATCTTATTTTCATAATTCATAATTATCTATGATAATTATGAATTATTGCTAATAACCAAACGCACTACTGCCCGTCCCAACAGTCTTCATAAATTTGTGTCAAACAACCATGCTGTTCTACAGAGTGTACCCTCGTCAGAATGTGCGATAGACACCAAGACAAAGGATTTGACCTTCAACGTTGTACCGCTGGAGTGAGCGCTAGGGATTCACTGGAGCATAGAGGGGGATAGTTTCAGATTCAACAAGACCTTGAAAGACCAACCAGCGACACGTAGAGGCATACTGTCTACTGTTGTCTCCATATATGACCCCCTCGGCTTCCTTGTGCCTTATGTTCTCAAAGGAAAGAGGATCTTACAGGAAATGTGTCACCAAGGTATTCGCTGGGATGACCCCCTAACAGAGATGCTGAAGCCACGGTGGGAGAGCTGGTGTCACGACTTTGCCAACCTGCAGAAAGTAAACATAGCTCGATGTTATGTACCTGCCAGTTTTGGAGAGGTCGTAGATACAGAGTTGCATCACTTTTCAGATGCGAGCGCCAGCGGATACGGACAATGCTCTTATCTGAGAGTCAGAAACCAAAGAGGAGAGATTCACTATTCTCTTGTGATAAGAAAGGCCCGTGTTTCTCCCACAAAGTTGACTACAATACCGAGGCTTGAATTAACTGCAGCAGTGGTTTCAGTCACCATCAGCAATATGCTCAGAGATGAACTTGGTTATGCTGATGGGAAAGAGTACTTCTGGACAGACTCAAAGGTAGTCTTAGGCTACATAAATAATGATGCACAGCGCTTTCACACCTTTGTCGCCAACCGGGTCCAGAAGATCCGCCGTAGCACTAGTCCCCAGCAATGGCTTTATGTCCCCACAGATAAGAATCCAGCGGATGGTGCATCCCGGGGAAAAACTGTAAATGAACTGCTCACATCCAACTGGTTTACTGGTCCCATGTTCCTCTGGGATAAGGAAATACCTGCACCTAGGGATGTAATACCGGACCTAAGCGTAGGAGATCCAGAAATCAAAAGGTCACAAACGCTGCAAACAAAGACCACAGAACCAGTGAGTCTTGCCGACCGTCTGTCCAAGTTCTCATCATGGTCCCGAGCCACCAAGGCTGTGGCCCGCCTTCTGCGACGGGCTAAGAAAATCAAATCATGTGTTCATTCCACAGTGAGTGAACAGGAAAGTGCTGAACGTGTCATAATCCAAGACCTGCAAAGTCAAGCATATGAGAAGGAAATCCAGCTGTTAAACAAAGGAAGTCAACTACCACATTGCAACAAACTGCACCGCCTTGATGTTTTTCTAGACACAGACCGTATCCTCAAGGTGGGGGGAAGACTCCGCCACTCATCCCTTGCTGACTCATTCAAACACCCGATTGTCATCCCCAAAGAGCATGATGTGACAAAACTAATAATAGCTCACAAACACGAAAAGACAAAACATCAGGGAAAAGGCTTCACCACAAATGAAATCAGATCCAATGCCTATTGGATCCCTGGTATGAGCCGAGCAGTTGCTTCATACATTCGTCAGTGTGTGACTTGCCGTAAGCTCAGGAGACCTCCAGAGGACCAAAGAATGAGTGACCTACCTACAGAACATGTAGAGCCCTCCCCACCATTCACATATTGTGGTATGGACTGTTTTGGTCCTTTTGTCACTACAGAGGGAAGAAAACAGCATAAGCGATATGCTGCTCTTTACCTGCTTTTGCTCACGGGCCGTCTGCATCGAGATGCTAGACGATATGTCCACCCATGCTTTCATCAACGGCCTGCGATGCTTCATTGCTGTTCGAGGTGCAGTCCGTCAAATCCAGTGCGACCAAGGCACTAACTTTGTTGGCACAAAGAATGAATTTAAGGCAGGTCTACAGGAGCTCGACACACAGAGGATCTGTACATTTCTATCACAAAAGCAGTGTGACTTTGTCATGAACGCACCCCACTCCAGTCATGCAGGCGGCGTGTGGGAGCGCCAGATAAAGACCGTCAGGAGTGTCCTGAACTCCACTCTATCACTTTCTCATGGCAGACTCAACGATGCCTCATTACGGACTCTACTTTATGAAGCCATGGCTATAGTCAACAACTGACCCCTCACCGTGGATAACTTAAATAGCCCTGACAGCCTGGAGCCACTCACCCCCAATCATCTGATCAATATGAAATCCAGCATAGCACTGCCTCCCCCTGGCACACTCCCCAGAGAGGGCTTGTACGGAGCAAAAAGATGGCGGTGTGTACAATATCTGACACAGCAGTTTTGGAGCCGCTGGAAACGGGAGTATCTTCACAACATCACCACAAGGCAACGATGGCACATGCCGATGAGAAATATACAAGTGGGTGATATAGTGATGGACATTGATGAACTGTCGCCCAGAGGTGAATGGAGACTCGCAAGAGTCTTAAAGACTGTCAGTGGTAAAGATGGACTTGTAAGGAGAGCGAAAATCTCAGTAGGATATAAGAGACTGAACAAGAAGGGTGAACACCTTGGTACACGTTCCATGTTAGAGCGACCAGTGCAGAAGTCAGTTCTGTTGTTAGAGGCTTCTTAAGCCCATGACTGTAAGCAAACATTATCATTCCTAATGTGAAAATTATTCATAGTTCATATCATTTATTATGAAACATTCATAATTTTGGTGGGAGTATGCTACAACAATGAAACAAAAGCTGAGTGACAAATGTTTAATGTGAGGAGAGAGACCTGGCCGACACTTCTAACAAAATAATACAAATGAACAAAGAGGACACAGAAAGTCAAACTGTCTCAAGTTGCTTTGGATGTTGTTGGCTGCAGAAGGAGAGAACGTCACTGTGTGAGAAGGTTTTGGTTGGTTTTCTCTTCACACTCTGCTGGTTAAGATGTTTCCTTCAGTCTGCTGCTGCAACTAAACACACTTTAAAGTCAAACTAACTGCTTTCAACAGAGCGTTTGGTGGAGGTTTGAAACCCTGATGTGAATCATTATCTGCTGCACGCTGACAGTAAATGAGAAGCCGAGCAGAAAGCTGATGTGATCTGATGTGTTCACTTTGTCTCCTGTGTGTTTCGCTCTGGATTCTCTCATGATGGACTCACCTGACATCAGTGACATCACACAAGTGTCATGTGTTGTATCAGCTGAGCTGGAAGTCAAACTGCAGCACCAACAGTTAGACATCAACACATCTGATTGTGTCCGTATAAGTGCAGTTTTAACACTTTGTTTCTGTCTTTTTCTTTTATTGTCACAAATCAAACAATAATTGTATTATTTGATTATCAGTGTAGAGAGGGAGAGGTGCACTAAACTGACCAGAATATCATGAAAATGCTCATTATATTTGGGGGTCTGACATTCAAAATAAAACAAAGTGTAAAAGTGTTATTGATACATTAGAAACTGATTTATTAGCATGAAACTGTCACATACAATAAATGAGTGAACATTCAGCAGAAACACATGTGCTTTAAATTCTGTCAAACATCAGATTTTTTTCTTAAAAACAGCAAAACAAAGATAAAACTTTTGATTTCACTCAATAACTTTTTCTTTTATTCAGTTACTTTAACTCAAAAAGCAAATATTCTTAAAAGAAGCAATAACACATTTCAGCTGAATAAGTAGTATATAGTATATAAAAGACAGTGAAGAAAAAAGATATAAACTCATCAAACAACTGGATGGATTTTTAAATGATTTGTTGACTCAACATTTATCCAGATGAGACCATAAAACTCTGGATTCATAAAAATATTTAAGTAAAAACAGTTACAGCTGTTCACATGAGAGAAGTTAATGATGATAAAATATAACTATATACAGATAATTATGTTACAAATGGTCCAATCAGATCTCCTCTCTGCTCTTCTTCTACTGGTCTTAATAAAGGTCTCACTACTTCCTGTTGTGGCACTGAGTGTTGGTGCTGGATGTAAATCAGAAGCTGTGGAATCGACCAGTATGGACGTCATTCCTCACCGTACTGGGCTGCAAAAACCTGACTGAGACTGAGAGGAGAGATGAAACCAAAGATGATTTTCTACTTCAGTGGTTTGTGGCTCCTTGGAGGTCCTACTCTGCTCCCTGAGCTCCTTCCTCTTCAGCCGGCTCTCCTTCAGCTCTGGAAACACCGAGGTTATAAGAATCCAGCTCAATGTTCTCCTGTGGGTCTGACTTCTGCCCCCTGCTGGCCTGGAGAGACATGACAACACAGATCTAAGTTACTGCATCACTCCTCTCTTCAGTTCAATATAAACAGGCTGAGTGCTTCATTTCAACCAGTCCTCTAAACAACAAACATGTGTTCAGTACCTTCAGGATGAAAACGACGACAGCGACGACCAACAGCAGAGTCACCGGCAGGACGACCAGTCTGATGATATGAACTGTTGGATCTGACGAGACACATTCAGTCATCACATTAGATCACATGACATCATGAGAACAACAGCTCCCATCAAACAGAAACTTTAGTGACGTTAAATCTCCTAAAATCACTGAAGTGTGAAGCAGCTTGTTGATTATAAGTTCATCTGATCTCCTCTGTATGCTGATGATGTTGGACAAAAACAACTCATGTGTTTACAGCCGGTTTGAAAGAATGAATGAAAGTCTGCTGATTGTCTCCTTAAAGCTCCTGTCTGGTTGAAATGATTCAACTGATTGTTAACAATCAACATCTTTACATGCAGTTAAATCAAATGTGATCCTGGTGAAGCTCTGAGTTCTCCTGATGCCATTCAGCTCATCATGTAAAGTCCTGTTTATTATCATTATAGTGCTTATCTGGCTTCACTGACTCGTTTGCTGACTTTTACTTTTCACTACAACACAGTTGTTATGGTTCAATGACATTAAAGAAGCCGGGAAGGAAACAGTTTACAGTTCCTTCATCAGATTCTGCCTCAGCTCTCTGTAGGTCGCTGGGTCGGTCCTGCTGCCTGATGACTTTTTATCATGTTTTACAAACATGGAAACAAAGTCAGTGTGACGTCTCAGTTCCACTGAGCTTCACACTCTGCTTCAGCTTACCTGTGACAGTGAGAGACAGCAGACGGCTCTCAGAGAAGAAGTTATGAGCAAAAACATAGACGCCATAAACACAGCTGTAGCTTCCTTGATGGGCGGGGTCTGCAGCAGGAAACAGGAAGTCAGCAGAGTGATTGACAGCTGGCTGGGTGTAGTTGTGTGTTGTGTTGGAGGAGGTGAAGGTGAGCTGGAAGGAGCCTCCTGGGTACTGAGGCTGGACGGAGCAGCTGATGGTGAAGTCGGAGCCCTGACGCACCTGAAACCCCTGCTGCTGGGCCTCGGAGACCCCGTCCATGGTAGAAGACACAGAGATGATTGGCTGAAGCAGCAGGTCTGTAAACACAGAGAGATGATGAATCCTTCTTCCTCTGTGAGAAGCTGAATGTTATTTTCTCCTCATTTGTTTGTTCAAATTAAGGCCTTTTCTTGCACACAGACTACTCATGTGTGTACGACCCCTGTGACCACTAGAGGGCCCCGTTGCACCAACATATTTCTTCTCTCCTCAAATATAAATGAACACTTGTCCTTTTGTGTCGATCTAAAACACAAATATTATTAAAGCTCACAATGGCTAAAATAAAATGTGGTTTAAATAAAAAGGAGTTTTTAATCCGAGAGCTCTTTGTCTTACAAGCAGGGCTGTAGTGGAGGCTAAACGAACGTAAACGCTGTTTACCCACCTCTCAAATTCTGAAACAGTGTTTAAGCAAACTTTCCATCACTTTACAGCTGTTAGCTCAGACTGGCTTCCTACCACAGTTTCTGTTGGAGCTTCTAGGAGCGCTTGTTTTGTTTTCTGTTGGAACATTGTGTCCTTTTATGAGACACGGAGACGTCTGTTACTGTTAACACGGACCAACAAACCACCACCCACTCCTGCTGCGCTGGTGTTAAAACAAACGAACCCTCCGTGCTGAAGCTAGCAGGCAGACCGGAGCCGCTTTCATGAGACAGACGAATGAATCAGAGTTCAGAGGATCATATATGACATTAACTGACATGTGCAGCATCAAATAATAATCTGTCAGACAAAAGACAACAAAGTAAGTAGCTAGAAAAACTCTTCAGTGAAGCAGAAGTTTTATAAATTGACATTAGTGTTGTTTAAGCGTCCAGTTTATCTGCTGCTGCTTTACATTACAGTAATGTTAATGTAGCTGATAGTTTGATAGCTTGACTGCTGATGTATTCACACTGTGTGTCGTTTGTCCACAATTACTGTAATTAACACCATACAAGTTAAAGTTCTGCTTCATGCTCTGTCAGACTCTTAAGAGGAAGCTCTTTACATTTCCAGACTGAGTGAAGGAATCAGGAGAGACGAGACAGAAGTGAGGAAGAATCACAGGATGTAACGTTGATGGTGTTGAAAGAAAAACAAGGAGAAAGAAAAGAACTGACTGAAGAAGGAAGAAGGTGAAACTGATTCAACATGTAAAGAAACAGTTGAAGGAGGAAAGAGAAACACATAGAAGCAGCCCAGACGTCAGGTGATGGAGACACATGAACACATTAAAGCAGGAGGCAAAACAAACTGGTAAAGTCTGACTTCCACCTGTATGTAGATCAGGGGTGCACACACTTTTTCAGCATGTGAGCTACTTATAAAGGACTCATGCAGGACTCACGCGGGACTCACGCAGGACTCACGCAGGACTCACGCTGGACTCACGCAGGCAGGCATTGCAGAAAGGAACGGAGGATGGATTTTGTTTTCCAGTGACTGGTGAGTCCTGCTGTATTAATTATCTATAGAGGTGATTAAGATTGTTGTTGGTAATGCTCGACTTTGCTGCTGTGAGAAATATGGCCTAATTTCTATCTTTCAGAAAATCTTTCCTTTATTGTCTTTTTGTTGAGCAACATGAGTGAACGTTTACCATCGGAAGACCGGGTTGGCAGTTTAGCTAATGCATGTGTGGGAGAAATAACCAGGTTAGCATGATGTCACTGATGGACTTACCTGAGCAGGTGAGCTCCACGATGGAGGAAGAGGAAGATGATGATGCACAGTCCCTCAGTGCAGATCCAGAATGAACACAGTCAGAACTGATCCTCCATATAGATCTGTCTGAGGCTTCATTTCTGCTTCCTGTTGAAACAGCAGAGCCACAGTCCAGATCTCTGCAGGCTGCAGCTGCTGCCTTCAGGGTCCAGTAATAGTCCTCCACTGGTCTCCACTCTCCCCGTTTCACCTCCAGTGTACCTGCACAGCGACTGGCTCCTCCCACCAATCTGACAGGCTCTGAACAGAAACAAGAGAGTCATCAGTAAAAGAATAAAGTGAGTTTCATTAGAACAGAAATGAAGCCAAATCAAAGCTGCAGCTCCTCTTCTACCTGAGCAGGTGAGTCCAACAGCTTTGCCAGGTGAGCAGGTGCTTCTAGCTGAGTCTGATCTTCCACAGTCCAGGAGAGCAGACTCATGGCCTCCACACTGGAACTCTTTGGTCCACATCGGAGCCTCCACTTCTCCATAGAGCGCCCCCTGGAGGACTGAAGGAGCCCCACAGCCGAGCTCCCTACAGACCACCTCTGCATCCTGCTGGTCAAAGTCAGCTTCACACACTGAGGACCACGACTGCTCAGACTTCACCTCCAGTCTGCCTGAACACAGACTATTCCCATTCACCAGCCTGACAGAGTCTGGAGAGAGAGAACCATCATTAGTTTGGGGAATATTTACCTGCAACATTCATATCAATAAAGCTTTTTCTGAATATGAAAGTAATGTCACATCTTGCCTGGACTTAAGGTGTTTTTTTGGTCTTATGTTGTGTTCTGTGGGGTCTCCTGGTTGTGCACGTCTGTTTGGTCCCTCGGTTCATGGGGGTTTTCTTGTGTGATTTGGGTGGTGGGTTTTAGAGGACTGCATCATTGGTTTGTTGGGTTGTGTGCTTGGGTTTGTGTTTGTGGTTGGTTTTGGATGGGTTAGTGTAGATGGCATTGAGTTTGTTTTCTGGGTTTTTGTTCTGTTTCCCTTGTGTGTTCATGTACTCCTCCACACCTGCCCTGCATTTGGACTCGTTAGCCCTGCCCTGCTGTCTTCCCCACACCTGCCCTGTGTTAGCCTCGTCAGCCCTGCCCCGCTCCCTGTGTGTCCTCAGCCAATCAGCTCCCTGTATGTTTATTCCTCTCTCGAGTTCTCCACCCATCTCCCCACCTGCACCTCATCTCCTTGTTAGTTCAGTTTCTTTAAGTTCTGGTTTTCTGTTCAGTCCTTGTTGGATCGTTTTGTGTTGTTCCTTCTGCTAGTTCTGTTCAGCCCTGTTTACCTGTCCGTGACCGTCCACAATTAAAAGAGTTTTTCATCACATCTGCATTCCGGCCTCTGCGTTTGGGTCCACTCCTGCTTCCCCGAGTCTGACAGAACGATCCAACCAGTAATGGACCCAGCAGAGACAAACTGTTTTCAAGGAACCCGTCTGGCACTGGGGGGACCTCGATCAGCCAGACCTCCAAGCTTGCCAACCACCAGCACTGCCATTCGGCTTCCACTCCGGACATTCCAGCTCAGATGACTTTGCTGAAGTACTTTTATTAACAGGCATCTAAGACTGCTAGCAAGGAGCCAGCTAGCCAGCAGCCTGCCACTCCTGAGCCAGCACCAACCCAAAACCCACCACCCAAATCACACAAGAAAACCCCCATGAACCGAGGGACCAAACAGACGTGCACAACCAGGAGACCCCACAGAACACAACATAAGACCAAAAAAACACCTTAAGTCCAGGCAAGATGTGACAAGTAAGAACTGATAAAGAGGGAGCACATTCATACCTGACTCAAGTCTTTATTTATAGAAAATATTTCAAGCTAGTTGTAGGATTTGAACTTGTCTTACTCGGGCTCCATCTTGTGGGAGCATTGTGGGAAAGAGAAACACATAGAAGCAGCCCAGACGTCAGGTGATGGAGACACATGAACACATTAAAGCAGGAGGCAGAACAAACTGGTAAAGTCTGACTTCCACCTGTATGTAGATGAATTACTGTTCTGAAAATATCTTTAAAAGCACAAACTGTTATCCAAATGTAAACTAAAGGACATCCTAACAAACAAAAGTCAAAGCACAAGATTAAAACCTGCTATAAAAGGACTAACAGATCTTTGAATACAGGCACTAACACTACACAACAACTCTATTAACATGATGATTTCTACAGCTGTTAAAAGGTGGGTGACCTCAGTAACTGTTGGAAACACAGCACTAAAACTGACAGATAGTTTCTGTTATAAACACTAAATGCTGATTCATCTAGAAGTCAAACTGTTGTCTTGATTTGGCTTTAAGTTTGAGGAAATGAATTCCTCTTAAGTCAGTTGAGTTGTTTAGTTATATTACAAACATGGATCTATATTAAGGAGCATATAGACGGTGTGGCTGAGGTAAGGTAGGGTTTACTCAAGCTTTTTTTACCACTACAGCCCTGCTCACAACAAACCAGTTTCACAGTCATCATCAGATTCTCACATGTTGACGTACTGACGTTGATGGCTGAGTCGGTCAAGTCTGACAGTCTGACAGTGACATCACTAGATCAAGGACAACGTTTACACACATATCTGATGCACTGTCACTATGGTTTGCAAAAGGACTTATCCTTCAGTGATGATGATGATGATAACTGAAAGTCTTCTGTTTTAATCTTCATACAATACGATAAACTTTGTTGTCCCACTCAGGGAAATTTGTCTTGGACTCTGTAGCTGCACCATGAATGTCTTGACGGCCACAATGACACAAACTATACAACCTCAGCCATACCAACGCCAACAATTACATAACATGACAATATTGCACATAAACCGTAACATAATACATACACACACCTCATAAAAAATTCATGCTAAAAATCACCATAGTAAAAGCACTGTAAAAATTATTAATAATTATTGTACAAACGTCGGCCTCCAGCAGCATTGTTAAGAAATGTAATGGAGGTGGGAACAAATGAATTCTTTAAACGGTTGAGTTTGCAGTGAGGGACTCTGTATCGTCTGCCCGAGGGTAGGAGGTCAACTCTGAGTGAGGGATGTGAGAGGGGTCATTTACTATCCTCTGGGCTTGCCTAAGAACAGTTTGTTGGTAAATGGACTGCAGGGTCTGGTAGTCGCTTTTTCCAATTACCTTCATGGCCGTGTGCACCAGACGAGCAAGTTAAGTTTTAGTTTTGCCGTGAGGTTGCCATACCAGGATGACATCCCATATCTGACTAAACTCTCTAGCACTGCCTGGTAGAATAAAAACATGATGCTTTTGTCCACCCCATAAACTCTTTCTGCGTAGAAAATACAATCTCAGCTGTAGACGAGAACACAAGCTTTCAACATGTACAGACCAACTAAAAGTGTCATCTAAATGAACCCCAAGATATTTATATGAGCTGACCTGCTCAATGGGTGAGTCGTGTATGACAGCAGGACTGTGGTCCCCTACTGATCTTGGGTCTAAGACCAACTCTTTAGTTTTACTGACATTCAGAGTGAGGTGGTGAGCATCACACCATTGCACAAAGTTTTCAATTTCAGAAAAATAGACTGAGGTGCTGGAATCTTTGTGCAATAGACTGAGGATGGCGGTATCGTAAGAAAACTTAAAAACAAGGTTCCCTGGGTGGCTGTTTGTACAGTCATTAGTACAGAGTGTAAAAATGACCGGGGAGCTCACACAACCCTGTGGAGCACCTGTGCTGATTGATTTGCAATCTGAGAGGGTGTTATTGACTCTCACCTGCTGACTTCGATTAGTTAAAAAGGAAAAATACCACTTGATTAAAAAAGGGTAACGCTCATCTGCCTCAGTTTAGAGATGAGCAGATGGGGTTGCAGTGTGTTAAAAGCCGAGCTAAAATCAATAAATAAAATCCGTGCATATGCTTTTGGGCGTTCCAAGTGCTTGACGGTGAAGTGAGTGATGCTGTTGATGGCATCATCAGTACCTCTCCCCTGCCTATAAGCAAACTGGTATGGATCAAGTGCCAAGTTGACCTCTGCCTTAAGCACAGATAACATGTATTTCTCAAAACTTTTCATTACAATCGCAGTCAGAGCCACAGGTCTGAAATCATTATTATCAGCTGGACATGGTTTTTTAGCTACAGGAACTATGGTGGATCTTTTCCACAGAGCAGGAACAGTGTGTGAGTCCACAGACCGCTGGAAGATGGGGCACCAAGCTGGAGTGAGCTCTTCTGCACATGCCTTTAAGAGCAGTGCTGAAATGCCATCCGGGCCAGTGGATTTTTAGTGCACACATGTTTGAAAATAGACTGAATCCTGAGTGGATCAATTATAATCCTACTGCTGACATCAGTTAAGATAGTTCCCATGACATTATTAGATTGCACAGTGAAGTCATGGTTTTCAAACCTGAGAAGAAAGTCATTTAGTTCATTTGCCTTCCCCAGATCATCATCAGTACTGAGGCGTTTCTTGGTGGTGTTCATATTTATAATAGCTTTCATAAAGTCCCACAGCTTTTATGAATCCATTGACATAAAATTCTGCTCTATGGTGTCCTTGTGATGCTTTCTGGCTTCCCTCAGCCTCTGGTTGAGTTCTCTTTGCACCATTTTCAGTCCTGCTCTGTCATTATTTTTAAAAGCTAGCTTTTTCCTGTTAATACAATCCTTTACACTCTTGTTTATGTAGGGCTTATTGTTGGGATACACAATAATGTCCTTTGTGGTAACCACATTGTCTGCACAGAGGACTCACGCAGGCAGGCATTGCAGAAAGGAACGGAGGATGGATTTTGTTTTCCAATGACTGGTGAGTCCTGCTGTATTAATTATCTATAGAGGTGATTAAGATTGTTGTTGGTGAAGCCGAGCTCCCTACAGACCACCTCTGCATCCTGCTGGTCAAAGTCAGCTTCACACACTGAGGACCACGACTGCTCAGACTTCACCTGCAGTCTGCCTGATTTCTTCATTTGGGGAAGGCAGGCCTCACACAGGACTCACGCAGGACTCACGCAGGCCTCACGTAGGCCTCACGCAGGACTCACGCAGGACTCAAGCAGGATTCACACAGGCCTCACACAGGACTCACGAAGGCCTCACGCAGACCTCACGCTGGACTCACGAAGGCCTCATGCAGGACTCACGCAGGACTCAAGCAGGACTCACGCTGGACTCACGAAGGCCTCACGCAGGACTCACGCAGGACTCACGCAGACCTCACGCTGGACTCACAAAGGCCTCACGCAGGACTCACGCAGACCTCACGCTGGACTCACGAAGGCCTCACGCAGGACTCACGCAGACCTCACGCTGGACTCACGAAGGCCTCACGCTGGACTCACACAGGACTCACGCAGACCTCACGCTGGACTCACGAAGGCCTCACGCAGGACTCACGCAGGACTCACGCAGGACTCACGCAGACCTCACGCTGGACTCACGCAGGACTCACGCAGACCTCACGCTGGACTCACGAAGGCCTCACGAAGGCCTCACGCAGGACTCACGCAGGACTCACGCAGACCTCACGCTGGACTCACGCAGGACTCACGCAGACCTCACGCTGGACTCACGAAGGCCTCACGAAGGCCTCACGCAGGACTCACGCAGGCCTCACGCAGGACTCAAGCAGGACTCACGCAGGACTCATGCAGGCCTCACGCAGGCCTCACGCAGGACTCAAGCAGCACTCACACAGGACTCACGCAGGACTCACGCAGGACTCAAGCAGGCCTCACGCAGGCCTCACGCAGACCTCACGCTGGACTCACGCAGGACTCACGCAGGACTCACGCAGGACTCGCGCAGACCTCACGCAGACCTCACGCTGGACTCACGAAGGCCTCACGCAGGACTCACGTAGGACTCAAGCAGCACTCACGCAGGACTCACGCAGGACTCAAGCAGGCCTCACGCAGGATTCATGCAGACCTCACGCTGGACTCACGAAGGCCTCACGCAGGACTCACGCAGGACTCACGCAGACCTCATGCTGGACTCACGAAGGCCTCACGCAGGACTCACGCAGGACTCAAGCAGGACTCACGCAGGACTCACGCAGGACTCAAGCAGGACTCACGCAGGCCTCACGCAGGACTCACGCAGGCCTCACGCAGGACTCACGCAGGACTCACGCAGACCTCACGCTGGACTCACGAAGGCCTCACGCAGGACTCACGCAGACCTCACGCAGACCTCACGCTGGACTCATGAAGGCCTCACGCAGGACTCACGCAGACCTCACGCTGGACTCACGAAGGCCTCCCACAGGCCTCACGCAGGACTCACGCAGGACTCACGCAGACCTCACGCAGGACTCACGCAGGACTCAGGCTGGACTCACGCAGGACTCACGCAGGACTCACGCAGGACTCACGCAGGACTCACGCAGGACTCACACAGGACTCTCGCAGGCAGGCATTGCAGAAAGGAACGGAGGATGGATTTTGTTTTCCAGTGACTGGTGAGTCCTGCTGTATTAATTATCTATAGAGGTGATTAAGATTGTTGTTGGTAATGCTGGACTTTGCTGCTGTGAGAAATATGGCCTAATTTCTATCTTTCAGAAAATCTTTCCTTTATTGTCTTTTTGTTGAGCAACATGAGTGAACGTTTACCATCGGAAGACCGGGTTGGCAGTTTAGCTAATGCATGTGTGGGAGAAATAACCAGGTTAGCATAGTTTCAGCTTGTTGAGCCGGTGCTTTGAGTACATTTGTTAACAGGTGTCAGAAGGTGATTTTGTAATGGACTTATTCTTAATGACGTAGTTTTTATATTGTTTAGATGTTAGTTGTTGGTGATGAGTGCACTTCAGCCTCTTTTACACAGCCCGTTCAAAGCGGGAATACTGCGCCTGTAATCCGCCTCACTGTTCTGTGTGACAGCCGGCACGGCGGGACCGGGAGCTGACGCTGTTGTTTAGCCCGTATTCAGACCACATCAGGGGGTGCGGTGTACAGCTGCAGAGTTGAGGAGGTGTGCGAGGATGCAGGTGTGTTTGTGCTTTGGAAAGTAACCGTTGTGAAACAATCAGAAAATAACGTTTTAATGATCTGATTCATCAGCTTCCTCACTAACGTTACTAGCACTCCCTCTCTCCATTCACTCTCTAGCTCACTCGACCACAGCTGCTCTCTCTCTCTCTCTCTCTGTCTCGTCTTCTTTAAAATGAGTCGGGAAGCCGACAGAAAAGTCTAACTTAACTTTTAACGTTGTCAAACAAAGAGAAATGTCCTCCCCTCGTCCTAGTAACGTCTCTTTACTTGCTTATGGCAGAGTTTACAGCTCTGATCAGTCCGATCTCCGTCACGCCTCTGAATCCAGAACGCCGCTACGCTATGAAAAGCTCACACGGAGGCGGCTTTATGCCGGCTCACTGTAAGAAAGTAAAGGCAAAGGCGTCTTTATGGCTATAATGCATTTCTCTGTATAAAAGAGGTGTGTGTGTGTGTGTGTGTGTGTGTGTGTGCAAGACCCCACAGTCCGCTACTGCCACTGACTATCACTGTGACAGAGGAAGGAAAATATTACTGTCATAGATGATGTCACTGATGGACTTACCTGAGCAGGTGAGCTCCACCATGGAGGAAGAGGAAGATGATGATGCACATTCCCTCAGTGCAGATCCAGAATGAACACAGTAAGATCTGATCTCCCATACAGATCTGTCTGAGGCTTCATTTCTGCTTCCTGTTGAAACAGCAGAGCCACAGTCCAGAACTCTGCAGGCTGCAGCTGCTGCCTTCGGGGTCCAGTCAGAGTACTTCACTGGTCTCCACTCTCCCCGTTTCACCTCCAGTGTACCTGCACAGCGACTGGCTCCTCCCACCAACCTGACAGGCTCTGAACAGAAACAAGAGAGTCATCAGTAAAAGAATAAAGTGAGTTTCATTAGAACAGAAATGAAGCCAAATCAAAGCTGCAGCTCCTCTTCTACCTGAGCAGGTGAGTCCAACAGCTTTGCCAGGTGAGCAGGTGCTTCTAGCTGAGTCTGATCTTCCACAGTCCAGGAGAGCAGACTCATGGCCTCCACACTGGAACTCTTTGGTCCACATCGGAGCCTCCACTTCTCCATAGAGCGCCCCCCGGAGGACTGAAGGAGCCCCACAGCCGAGCTCCCTACAGACCACCTCTGCATCCTGCTGGTCAAAGTCAGCTTCACACACTGAGGACCACGACTGCTCAGACTTCACCTCCAGTCTGCCTGAACACAGACTATTCCCATTCACCAGCCTGACAGAGTCTGGAGAGAGAGAACCATCATTAGTTTGGGGAATATTTACCTGCAACATTCATATCAATAAAACTTTTTCTGAATTTTAGTTTCAAGTTTATTTTATTTATATAGCACTTTAAATGCAAACAGGTTTTGCATCAAAGTGCTTCACAAAGACAGGCATATGTATACGCATACAAGCATAAAGACATATACGCGCATAATAGATAATTGTGAAAAATCAAGCAAGAGTAGCACAATTTTTCAGCATGTGAGCTACTTATAAAGGACTCACGCAGGACTCACGCAGGCAGGCATTGCAGAAAGGAACGGAGGATGGATTTTGTTTTCCAGTGAATGGTGAGTCCTGCTGTATTAATTATCTATAGAGGTGATTGATTGTTGTTGGTAATGCTGGACTTTGCTGCTGTGAGAAATATGGCCTAATTCCTATCTTTCAGAAAATCTTTCCTTTATTGTCTTTTTGTTGAGCAACATGAGTGAACGTTTACCATCGGAAGACCGGGTTGGCAGTTTAGCTAATGCATGTGTGGGAGAAATAACCAGGTTAGCATAGTTTCAGCTTGTTGAGCCGGTGCTTTGAGTACATTTGTTAACAGGTGTCAGAAGGTGATTTTGTAATGGACTTATTCTTAATGACGTAGTTTTTATATTGTTTAGATGTCAGTTGTTGGTGATGAGTGCACTTCAGCCCCTTTTACACAGCCCGTTCAAAGCGGGAATACTGCGCCTGTAATCCGCCTCGCTGTTCTGTGTGACAGCCGGCACGGCGGGACCGGGAGCTGACGCTGTTGTTTAGCCCGTATTCAGACCACATCAGGCGGTGCGGCGTACAGCTGCAGGGTTGAGGAGGTGTGCGGGGATGCAGGTGTGTTTGTGCTTTGGAAAGTAACCGTTGTGAAACAATCAGAAAATAACGTTTTGATGATCTGATTCATCAGCTTCCTCACTAACGGTACTAGCGCTCCCTCTCTCCATTCACTCTCTAGCTCACTCGACCACAGCTGCTCTCTCTCTCTCTCTCTCTGTCTCGTCTTCTTTAAAATGAGTCGGGAAGCCGACAGAAAAGTCTAACTTAACTTTTAACATTGTCAAACAAAGAGAAATGTCCTCCCCTCGTCCTAGTAACGTCTCTTTACTTGCTTATGGCAGAGTTTACAGCTCTGATCAGTCTGATCTCTGTCACGCCTCTGAATCCAGAACGCCGCTACGCTATGAAAAGCTCACACGGAGGTGGCTTTATGCCAGCTAACTGTAAAAAAGTAAAGGCAAAGGCGTCTTTATGGTTATAATGCATTTCTCTGTATAGAAGAGGTGTGTGTGTGTATGTGTGTGTGTGTGCAAGACCCCACAGTCCGCTACTGCCACTGACTATCACTGTGACAGAGGAAGGAAAATATTACTGTCATAGATGATGTCACTGATGGACTTACCTGAGCAGGTGAGCTCCACCATGGAGGAAGAGGAATCTGATGATGCACATTCCCTCAGTGCAGATCCAGAATGAACACAGTAAGATCTGATCCACCATACAGATCTGACTGAGGCTTCATTTCTGCTTCCTGTTGAAACAGCAGAGCCACAGTCCAGATCTCTGCAGACTGCAGCTGCTGCCTTCAGGGTCCAGTAAGAGTAACCCACTGGTCTCCACTCTCCCTGTTTCACCTCCAGTGTACCTGCACAGCGACTGGCTCCTCCCACCAATCTGACAGGCTCTGAACAGAAACAAGAGAGTCATCAGTAAAAGAATAAAGTGAGTTTCATTAGAACAGAAATGAAGCCAAATCAAAGCTGCAGCTCCTCTTCTACCTGAGCAGGTGAGTCCAACAGCTTTGCCAGGTGAGCAGGTGCTTCTAGCTGAGTCTGATCTTCCACAGTCCAGGAGAGCAGACTCATGGCCTCCACACTGGAACTCTTTGGTCCACATCGGAGCCTCCACTTCTCCCTAGAGCGCCCCCTGGAGGACTGAAGGAGCCCCACAGCCGAGCTCCCTACAGACCACCTCTGCATCCTGCTGGTCAAAGTCAGCTTCACACACTGAGGACCACGACTGCTCAGACTTCACCTCCAGTCTGCCTGAACACAGACTATTCCCATTCACCAGCCTGACAGAGTCTGGAGAGAGAGAACCATCATTAGTTTGGGGAATATTTACCTGCAACATTCATACCAATAAAACTTTTTCTGAATTTGAAAGTAAGAACTGATAAAGAGAGAGAGAGCACATTCATACCTGACTCAAGTCTTTATTTATAGAAAATATTTCAAGCTATTTGTAGGATTTGAACTTGTCTTACTCAGGCTCCATCTTGTGGGAGCATTGTGGGAAAGAGAAACACATAGAAGCAGCCCAGACGTCAGGTGATGGAGACACATGAACACATTAAAGCAGGAGGCAGAACAAACTGGTAACGTCTGACTTCAACCTGTATGTAGATGAATTACTGTTCTGAAAATATCTTTAAAAGCACAAACTGTTATCCAAATGTAAACTAAAGGACACCCTAACAAAACAAAGTCAAAGCACAAGATTAAAACCTGTTATAAAAGGACTAACAGATCTTTGAATACAGGCACTAACACTACACAACAACTCTATTAACATGATGATTTCTACAGCTGTTAAAAGGTCGGTGACCTCATTAACTGTTGGAAACACAGCACTAAAACTGACAGATAGTTTCTGTTATAAACACTAAATGCTGATTCATCTAGAAGTCAAACTGTTGTCTTGATTTGGCTTTAAGTTTGAGGAAATGAGTTCCTCTTAAGTCAGTTGAGTTGTTTAGTTATATTACAAACATGGATCTATATTAAGGAGCATATAGACGGTGTGGCTGAGGTAAGGTAGGGTTTACTCAAGCTTTTTTTACCACTACAGCCCTGCTCACAACAAACCAGTTTCACAGTCATCATCAGATTCTCACATGTTGACGTACTGACGTTGATGGCTGAGTCGGTCAAGTCTGACAGTCTGACAGTGACATCACTAGATCAAGGACAACGTTTACACACATATTTGATGCACTGTCACTATGGTTTGCAAAAGGACTTATCCTTCAGTGATGATGATGATGATAACTGAAAGTCTTCTGTTTTAATCTTCATAGTGATAATTGTGTGTAATTTGTTATTTCTTTGTAGTTCATTTGCACCTTTAGTTTCATTAGGCCCTAAAAATAATACTGTAGTTGTCTGATTTGGGATCAGACTTGATCTTGCTGGTGTCACTTTATTACACTCAATTTTATGTTTATTCTTGTTCATCAATTTATAGTTTATTCAAAACATTTTGATCAAAATATTTAATTATGTTTACAGTTTGGACGTATGTTTTGATCTTGATGTTAATGCAGCTAAATTCCTTAAATGAAGTTTTTTATGAGTAAAAAGTAGAATTTTTTGTCATATATATGCAGATGGAATATGATGCAGATTTGGTTTGAGTAGAAACGGCTTTGGTTCAAATAAATGAACGTTGATCAGTGAGAGGTGATCACACAACACAGAGAACTCCTACATTCATGTGTAATACAGAGGAGTCAGAGAGCAGAGGAGGAAACAGATTAACATCCTCAGCTGCCTTCAGATCAGACAAAAAACAGCTGATCAACATGTTAATAAGACATTCATACAACACTGCACGCACAATAGTTTCCATCAGAAACAAGTAGTGAACACAACACTGACATATCATCAGCTTTTAACTTGATATATTGAACTTGTTAGCAAACAGTTGCTTATTTGTTTAGGCAGCAAGCAACAAGTATATTAATTAGTAATGTAGTTGTTGCTTATAAGGTGGATGTGACTGAGCTGCTCAGGAGAACTGCAGGGTGTGTGAGTGAACCACAGCAGGTTGCTTAAAGCTGCAGATTGTCTCAGTTTGAAGCAATGAGCCTCCAGGAACAAGCTAACTTCTCTACCCTTTAGGATGCCATTGTCCTCAGTGGCGTTTCCTCCCAGAAGCCAAAGCAAGCCAGGCTTCCCCTGTTTTTTCGGACTGCAATTGTCATTTCAATAAAAAACACTTTGTTTAACAGTTTCGGTAATTCTTCTGTGCTGTTGCTGTCATCGTTTCTTATTGAGTATTTTACAATGAGTGAAACAGCGCCCCTCTAAATGTTAGGTGGTGAATGTGTGGTGAAACACTATATTGCACTTCTACTGTAGACTAATGTCATGTCCGTGAGGAGGCCAGACTGAAATTGGCATCCCTTGGTGAAAAAAAATAAGGATTAACCAATCAGATGAGGCTACCGTCATGCCACTGCCAAACTGTGATTAGTCAGGACTATGCCAAGGGAAGCCAGCCAACCTTTGGCTCACCAATCAGATCATAGCATGTTATCAACGTCATTGAAGGGGGGGTAACCCTTAACCATTTGATATCACCGTTAGCAACATTAGCAAGTGTCGTTATGGAGGGTGGAGATTTGGAGTTTTTAGTAAAAAACAATTTTACTAAACTACCACTACAGCAGCAACTCAAAATTAAATCTGACGGCAGGCCAACGCCCAAACTAGAACCACGTATGGAGAGGAAAAAAGGAGGGATTCAGACATTCAATGAGGAAAATTATGTTCACAAGGAGTGGCTAGCTGGTAGCGCTGAACTTCAGCGGCTATTTTACTGGCCGTGTCTTCTTTTTAACAAGGATTCGTGCTCACTGAATAATCCATGGGCCACTCCAGGATTCATGGACCTTGCCAACCTGTCACGGGCAATTGAGAAGCACGGTAAATCAAAGAGTCACATAGACTGTGCTGTGAAATTGAAGCTTTTTGGGCGTCAGGACTGATGAGGCTCTGGACTTGGCAAGAACCATCAGCACAAAGAAGCACAATGAACAGGTGAAGAAGAACCGGGATGTTCTGATGAGACTCATTGTTACAGCCTTGTACCTTGCACGCCAAGAACAAGCACGCAGGACTCACGCAGGACTCGCGCAGGACTCGCACAGGACTCACGCAGGACTCACGCAGGACTCGCGCAGGACTCACGCTGGACTCGCACAGGACACACGCAGGACTCGCGCAGGACTCGCACAGGACTCGCACAGGACTCACGCAGGACTCACGCAGGACTCGCACAGGACTCACGCAGGACTCACGCAGGACTCGCGCAGGACTCACGCAGGCAGGCATTGCAGAAAGGAACGGAGGATGGATTTTGTTTTCCAGTGACTGGTGAGTCCTGCTGTATTAATTATCTATAGAGGTGATTAAGATTGTTGTTGGTAATGCTGGACTTTGCTGCTGTGAGAAATATGGCCTAATTTCTATCTTTCAGAAAATCTATTTTTTTTTTATATATTGTTTAGATGTTAGTTGTTGGTGATGAGTGCACTTCAGCCTCTTTTACACAGCTGTTCAAAGCGGGAATACTGCGCCTGTAATCCGCCTCGCTGTTCTGTGTGACAGCCAGCACGGCGGGACCGGGAGCTGACGCTGTTGTTTAGCCCGTATTCAGACCACATCAGGCGGTGCGGCGTACAGCTGCAGGGTTGAGGAGGTGTGCGGGGATGCAGGTGTGTTTGTGATTTGGAAAGTAACCGTTGTGAAACAATCAGAAAATAACGTTTTGATGATCTGATTCATCAGCTTCCTCACTAACGTTACCAGTGCTCCCTCTCTCCATTCACTCTCTAGCTCACTCGACCACAGCTGCTCTCTCTCTCTCTGTCTCGTCTTTTTTAAAATGAGTCGGGAAGCCGACAGAAAAGTCTAACTTAACTTTTAACATTGTCAAACAAAGAGAAATGTCCTCCCCTCGTCCTAGTAACGTCTCTTTACTTGCTTATGGCAGAGTTTACAGCTCTGATCAGTCTGATCTCCGTCACGCCTCTGAATCCAGAACGCCGCTACGCTATGAAAAGCTCACACGGAGGTGGCTTTATGCCGGCTCACTGTAAAAAAGTAAAGGCAAAGGCGTCTTTATGGCTATAATGCGTTTCTCTGTATAAAAGAGGTGTGTGTGTGTGTGTGTGTGTGTGTGTGTGTGTGTGCAAGACCCCACAGTCCGCTACTGCCACTGACTATCACTGTGACAGAGGAAGGAAAATATTACTGTCATAGATGATGTCACTGATGGACTTACCTGAGCAGGTGAGCTCCACCATGGAGGCAGAGGGAAATGATGATGCACAGTCCCTCAGTGCAGATCCAGAATGAACACAGTCAGAACTGATCCTCCATACAGATCTGACTGAGGCTTCATTTCTGCTTCCTGTTGAAACAGCAGAGCCACAGTCCAGATCTCTGCTGGCTGCAGCTGCTGCCATCAGGGTCCAGTCAGAGCAATACACTGGTCTCCACTCTCCCTGTTTCACCTCCAGTGTACCTGCACAGCGACTGGCTCCTCCCACCAACCTGATGCTCTGTGGCTCTGAACAGAAACAAGAGAGTCATCAGTAAAAGAATAAAGTGAGTGTCATTAGAACAGAAATGAAGCCAAATCAAAGCTGCAGCTCCTCTTCTACCTGAGCAGGTGAGTCCAACAGCTTTGCCAGGTGAGCAGGTGCTTCTAGCTGAGTCTGATCTTCCACAGTCCAGGAGAGCAGACTCATGGCCTCCACACTGGAACTCTTTGGTCCACATCGGAGCCTCCACTTCTCCATAGAGCGCCCCCTGGAGGACTGAAGGAGCCCCACAGCCGAGCTCCCTACAGACCACCTCTGCGTCCTGCTGGTCAAAGTCAGCTTCACACACTGAGGACCACGACTGCTCAGACTTCACCTCCAGTCTGCCTGAACACAGACTAGTCCCATTCACCAGCCTGACAGAGTCTGGAGAGAGAGAACCATCATTATGTTGGGACTACACGTGGACCACAGTTTACCACATGTCTCAAGACTCCAAGAAACCTGAGCCCTGGGGGTTCGCACCCAAAGTGTGAAGCTCCACCCATGGATCCAGGTTATCAAAACTAGAGATTCCCCTCTTATCTCTCTCTTTTCTCCACGAGCTGCAGCAGGAGCAGCTCCTTGCTCTCTTTCACACCTCCAGCAGCTGCTGGAGCAGCTCTCTGCTCTCTTGTGTGGCCTGCTCACAGCAGACACACACAGTCTTCTTTACGGCAGAAGACGCGAGAGCCTGCCTAAGACTCAGAAACTAAGTTTCCTTGTGCCAGCAGCTAACACACAAGTCTGCTGGCCAGTTTAACAAGTACAGGAGCCGCGGAATGGAGTTAGCTTGCCGCTAACTCTACACCAAGGAGTGACCTGGGCCCTCTGCACGACTGGAGTGCTCTCTCCCCAGCAACGCCTGCATCTTTCAGCTTCAGAGCCAAAGCCTTCTCAGCCTGACTCACCCACGGATTCACCAGCTGCAAAGCAGGACACCACAAAGCATCTCTTCCTTCATGGACTGGTAACAACTGGGCATAGCCTAGCAACACAGTGAAGCATAGTACGGCTAAGCAAGAATGTTTAACTCAAACAATGTACTGTACGTGTATTGATTTGGTTAAGGTTATACATTGAACTGTTGTTGTGATGTCCTTGTTGCCTATAGTCAGGTTACTGCATAGCCACACCGCTAGGTTAATGTTAGCATGCTTAACACATGTTAAATCCAGTAACTAGGCCTTGCATGCAACTAACCTCGTTTTAACCTGGCACCTTTAGCATACACCAATTGGCCTTGAATAGAGAACCACACAGTTAAGAGGTTAAAACCTAGTTTGGCAAACTTTGGTTCAGGCAGCACATGTGGTTCAAGACACCACATGGTCTGGCCTTTTATCTCTGTAGTTCCCTTTATCAGCCAAAGTGTCTGCATGCCATGTGCTCAGTCACCAAGTGACTGCAGCCATCTTGCTATTGTCTTCCCTACACACACACACACACACACACACACACACACACACACTCACACATTCACACTTGTATATAGATACACTTAGCTAGATTAGTATTGTGTGTTGCTTTTACCCTTTTGTTAAATAAATGCTTTTGGATATACCTGTTGTCTGTTTTAATGTTGCACAAGAATGAGTTTTGCCAACCTCTGCTCTGTAAAGAACTCCAAGTCCTTCCACCATAACTAGCTATTGATATGGTGATTTTGTTTATAGTTATTAAATTAATTATTAATCAAAGTCCCAAATTCATAGATTAGTACACTTTGAGACTGAATTGGCTATCTTTTTCCCTGAGTCCAGGGTGGTGCCCCGTTATTATTAATTCTTATAAATAATTTTATTGATTTTAATAATTAACAATTATCTTTGATAATCATTAATTATTGCTGATAGCCAAACTTGTAGCCACGGCCCAACAATTAGTTTGGGGAATATTTACCTGCAACATTCATACCAATAAAACTTTTTCTGAATTTGAAAGTAAGAACTGATAAAGAGAGAGAGCACATTCATACCTGACTCAAGTCTTTATTTATAGAAAATATTTCAAGCTAGTTGTAGGATTTGAACTTGTCTTACTCAGGCTCCATCTTGTGGGAGCATTGTGGGAAAGAGAAACACATAGAAGCAGCCCAGACATCAGGTGATGGAGACACATGAACACATTAAAGCAGGAGGCAGAACAAACTGGTAAAGTCTGACTTCCACCTGTATGTAGATGAATTACTGTTCTGAAAATATCTTTAAAAGCACAAACTGTTATCCAAATGTAAACTAAAGGACATCCTAACAAACAAAAGTCAAAGCACAAGATTAAAACCTCCTATAAAAGGACAAACAGATCTTTGAATACAGGCACTAACACTACACAACAACTCTATTAACATGATGATTTCTACAGCTGTTAAAAGGTGGGTGACCTCAGTAACTGTTGGAAACACAGCACTAAAACTGACAGATAGTTTCTGTTATAAACACTAAATGCTGATTCATCTAGAAGTCAAACTGTTGTCTTGATTTGGCTTTAAGTTTGAGGAAATGAGTTCCTCTTAAGTCAGTTGAGTTGTTTAGTTATATTACAAACATGGATCTATATTAAGGAGCATATAGACGGTGTGGCTGAGGTAAGGTAGGGTTTACTCAAGCTTTTTTTACCACTACAGCCCTGCTCACAACAAACCAGTTTCACAGTCATCATCAGATTCTCACATGTTGACGTACTGACGTTGATGGCTGAGTCGGTCAAGTCTGACAGTCTGACAGTGACATCACTAGATCAAGGACAACGTTTACACACATATTTGATGCACTGTCACTATGGTTTGCAAAAGGACTTATCCTTCAGTGATGATGATGATGATAACTGAAAGTCTTCTGTTTTAATCTTCATAGTGATAATTGTGTGTAATTTGTTATTTCTTTGTAGTTCATTTGCACCTTTAGTTTCATTAGGCCCTAAAAATAATACTGTAGTTGTCTGATTTGGGATCAGACTTGATCTTGCTGGTGTCACTTTATTACACTCAATTTTATGTTTGTTCTTGTTCATCAATTTATAGTTTATTCAAAACATTTTGTTCAAAATATTTTATTTTATTTATAGTTTGGATGTTTGTTTTGATCTTGATGTTAATGCAGCTAAATTCCTTAAATGAAGTTTTTTATGAGTAAAAAGTAGAATTTGTTGTCATATATATGCAGATGGAATATGATGCAGATTTGGTTTGAGTAGAAACGGCTTTGGTTCAAATAAATGAATGTTGATCAGTGAGAGGTGATCACACAACACAGAGAACTCCTACATTCATGTGTAATACAGAGGAGTCAGAGAGCAGAGGAGGAAACAGATTAACATCCTCAGCTGCCTTCAGATCAGACAGAAAACAGCTGATCAACATGTTAATAAGACATTCATACAACACTGCACGCACAATAGTTTCCATCAGAAACAAGTAGTGAACACAACACTGACATATCATCAGCTTTTAACTTGATATATTGAACTTGTTAGCAAACAGTTGCTTATTTGTTTAGGCAGCAAGCAACAAGTATATTAATTAGTAATGTAGTTGTTGCTTGTAAGGTGGATGTGACTGAGCTGCTCAGGAGAACTGCAGGGTGTTTGAGTGAACCACAGCAGGTTGCTTAAAGCTGCAGATTGTCTCAGTTTGAAGCAATGAGCCTCCAGGAACAAGCTAACTTCTCTACCCTTTACGATGCCATTGTCCTCAGTGGCGTTTCCTCCCAGAAGCCAAAGCAAGCCAGCCTTCCCCTGTTTTTTCAGACTGCAGTTGTCATTTCAATAAAAAACACTTTGTTTAACAGTTTCGGTAATTCTTCTGTGCTGTTGCTGTCATCGCTTCTCATTGAGTATTTTACAATGAGTGAAACAGCACCCCTCTAAATGTTAGGTGGTGAATGTGTGGTGAAACACTAGCAGTTATCAACGTTATTGAAGGGGGGGTAACCCTTAACCATTTGATATCACCGTTAGCAACATTAGCAAGTGTCGTTATGGAGGGTGGAGATTTGGAGGTTTTAGTAAAAAACAATTTTTCTAAACTACCACTACAGCAGCAACTCAAAATTAAATCTGACGGCAGGCCAACGCCCAAACTAGAACCACGTATGGAGAGGAAAAAAGGAGGGATTCAGACATTCAATGAGGAAAATTATGTTCACAAGGAGGGGCTAGCTGGTAGTGCTGAACTTCAGCGGCTATTTTACTGGCCGTGTCTTCTTTTCTACAAGGATTCGTGCTCACTGAATAATCCATGGGCCACTACAGGATTCATGGACCTTGCCAACCTGTCACGGGCAGTTGAGAAGCACGGTAAATCAAAGAGTCACATAGATTGTGCTGTGAAATTGAAGCTTTTTGTGCGCATCAGGATTGATGAGGCTCTGGACTTGGCAAGAACCATCAGCACAAAGAAGCACAATGAACAGGTGAAGAAGAACCGGGATGTTCTGATGAGACTCATTGTTGCAGCCTTGTACCTTGCACGCCAAGAACAAGCACGCAGGACTCACGCAGGACTCGCGCAGGACTCACACAGGACTCATGCAGGACTCACACAGGACTCATGCAGGACTCACGCAGGACTCGCGCAGGACTCACGCAGGCAGGCATTGCAGAAAGGAACGGAGGATGGATTTTGTTTTCCAGTGACTGGTGAGTCCTGCTGTATTAATTATCTATAGAGGTGATTAAGATTGTTGTTGGTAATGCTGGACTTTGCTGCTGTGAGAAATATGGCCTAATTTCTATCTTTCAGAAAATCTTTCCTTTATTGTCTGTTTGTTGAGCAACATGAGTGAACGTTTACCATCGGAAGACCGGGTTGGCAGTTTAGCTAATGCATGTGTGGGAGAAATAACCAGGTTAGCATAGTTTCAGCTTGTTGAGCCGGTGCTTTGAGTACATTTGTTAACAGGTGTCAGAAGGTGATTTTGTAAAGGACTCATTGTTAATGACGTAGTTTTTATACTGTTTAGATGTTAGTTGTTGGTGATGAGTGCACTTCAGCCTCTTTTACACAGCTGTTCAAAGCGGGAATACTGCGCCTGTAATCCGCCTCGCTGTTCTGTGTGACAGCCGGCACGGCGGGACCGGGAGCTGACGCTGTTGTTTAGCCCGTATTCAGACCACATCAGGCGGTGCGGCGTACAGCTGCAGGGTTGAGGAGGTGTGCGGGGATGCAGGTGTGTTTGTGCTTTGGAAAGTAACCGTTGTGAAACAATCAGAAAATAACGTTTTATTGATCTGATTCATCAGCTTCCTCACTAACGTTACTAGCGCTCCCTCTCTCCATTCACTCTCTAGCTCACTCGACCACAGCTGCTCTCTCTCTCTCTCTCTCTCTCTCTCTCTCTCTCTCGTCTTTTTTAAAATGAGTCGGGAAGCCGACAGAAAAGTCTAACTTAACTTTTAACGTTGTCAAACAAAGAGAAATGACCTCCCCTCGTCCTAGTAACGTCTCTTTACTTGCTTATGGCAGAGTTTACAGCTCTGATCAGTCTGATCTCCGTCACGCCTCTGAATCCAGAACGCCGCTACGCTATGAAAAGCTCACACGGAGGCGGCTTTATGCCGACTCACTGTAAAAAAGTAAAGGCAAAGGCGTCTTTATGGCTATAATGTGTTTCTCTGTATAAAAGAGGTGTGTGTGTGTGTGTGTGTGTGTGTGTGTGTGTGTGTGTGTGCAAGACTCCACAGTCCGCTACTTCCACTGACTATCACTGTGACAGAGGAAGGAAAATGATGTCACTGATGGATTTACCTGAGCAGGTGAGCTCCATGATGGAGGAAGAGGAAGATGATGATGCACAGTCCCTCAGTGCAGATCCAGAATGAACACAGTCAGAACTGATCCTCCATACAGATCTGCGTGAGGCTTCATTTCTGCTTCCTGTTGAAACAGCAGAGCCACAGTCCAGTTCTCTGCAGGCTGCAGCTGCTGCCTTCGGGGTCCAGTCAGAGTACTTCACTGGTCTCCACTCTCCCCGTTTCACCTCCAGTGTACCTGCACAGCGACTGGCTCCTCCCACCAACCTGACAGGCTCTGAACAGAAACAAGAGAGTCATCAGTAAAAGAATAAAGTGAGTTTCATTAGAACAGAAATGAAGCCAAATCAAAGCTGCAGCTCCTCTTCTACCTGAGCAGATAAAGAGAGAGAGCACACTCATACCTGACTCAAGTCTTTATTTATAGAAAATATTTCAAGCTATTTGTAGGATTTGAAAATGTCCACTCCATCTAGTGGTAGCATGAAGAATGACACTGTGGTGGACAGCAATGCATGATACCAGAAATAAAGATGTATAACTGTAAAAGGAGGTATCTCTCTGTTATAAGGTAGTCACGCCCCCTCATAACTCTGTTCACAGGAGAATAATGGATGAAGCTACAGCTAATCTGAATTAGACTCCTCCTGTTTTCCTCTGTCAGATTATTGCTTTCAGCAGTAGCAGCTCATGCTATCAGACCTCAGCTCAGACTACAGTGAACTGTAATTGTTAATGCTGGTCTGAGGTAGGGATGCCCCCTGAAACCTGGTTCTGAATTGGATCCAGTATTAAACAGTAAAAACCTGAGATATTTTTAAGGTCAGTTCTTTTATCGGTACTTGAAGAAAACAAGGAGTGAGATTATTGGATAGTAAAATCTGGTTTTGGTTCTGCTTGTTTCAAGCAGTATCAATAAAGAATCGGACTGATAAGGAGTATTGATGAGAGTAGTAGTATTGATAAAATCCTAAAGAAACTGATCACTAGTCTGAAGTCAGTACATCTGATCATCATGTTGACACTGAGCTGACAGAGAGCAGCAAACTGGTCTGTTTACACTGTTAATGTGAATGATTAAATATCATATACATACAGTATATTGTAACTCAAAACTACTACAACTCCTGCTTTCTCTTGTAGTGTGACATGTAGACCCCCCATCTTTTTTTACACTTCAAGTCTATTTCTGTTGCATTTAGTGAAGCGTAATCTGCACAGACGGCTGTAAACATCCTGCTGTATATGTGTTTTAGGGATGTACGATATTGGATATTTTGCCAATATCAGATATTATATATACACATTTTTTCCACCTGGATGAGGAGACTATTACACATGCAATCATAGGTTCTACTAAGTATGATCAAGAAGACAATAAGAAGAACCAAGGAAGACTGGAGTTCAGGAGCTCAGCATTTAAAAGATTAAAGCATTAATGAACCTGCCAAGTGGGAGCAGCAGTAGTTTTCTTAGAGTTTATTAGACAGACAGGATTAATGTGCAGCAGAGGGTGGCAGTAATGCACCTGATACGCTGGTTGCCACCTGCTGTTATAAACCAAAAAGAAGAAGAAGAAAAAGTTTTTTCAAACAGAGTGGTACATCCTGTCAGCCGAGGTGTTTCCTATCTGTGCAGCCAAACACAGCAGCTCCTCCTGGACTGTTTCACCCTGACGGTCCCGGTGTTCCACTTCACTGAATAACTAACCGGGGCTCGGTGCTCCAGTTGGATCCAAACGGAGAGTCGGGGCTAACTGGGAGGTTAGCGGCGCGTTAGCCGCAGCATGATTGGAGGGAAGCACAGCCAGCGAGCCTCCACTAGTAATAAAAAATGATGGAGTTATATGAAAAGGTTGGATGGTCGTCACTGGCATCTAGAAGGCAGCAGCAGACTGTGTCTTCATTTATAAGGCCTTGCTTTCTTTGCTGAGTTATTTAACCGCTAGAGGGCGGCAGTGAGCAGCCGGCGACCAGAGCGCCCCCTGCTGATGACCGCTAGAGAGCTGCAGTGAGCAGCCAGCGACCAGAGCGCCCCCTGCTGATGACCGCTAGAGAGCTGCAGTGAGCAGCCAGCGACCAGAGCGCCCCCTGCTGCTGCTCATCAATCTCTTGGTGTGAGCAGTTAAAGTTAGAGAAACTTTTAGTTTTACTAGCTGCTATTCTTCATCATATTTGTGACTGTTTTAAGTCGTGTGTCTGTCAGTATGTATGATGATTATTTTGTGACTGTGATGTGATGATGATCTGTCGTATTGTGATCCTGTGTATATGTAACCTGTTCTCAGGTCTCTCTTGCAAAACGGACTCAGATGTCTGTAAGAGCCATAATTGACTGTAAGTAGAATTGAGTTTTGTTATATTTCATGTTATTGCAAGGAAGAGAATATATTTATTACCTCATGAATTATGTTTGTTTATTGAAATGAGTAATTTGTTTGAATAGTGAGCTCATATTGAGACGTGGTTACTGCACATGGGCAGAAGGTTACAAAGTTCACGCTTGCTTTAAGAAATGACACTTACGTTAAAAGAAAGTCAGAAGAAAGTTAAGAGTTGAACTAATCAGGTTTTTGACCGTGTAAACGTATGAACTGTGTTAATGTAACAGAACAACAGGTTGGATATTACCAAGTTCTCCGTTTGAGAGAAGCTCAGTCGGATTTCTTTTGGATGGTCAAAAGATGAATGAACGGATCTCTGCCCTTCTGTGGAGTTGTGGATTATTAACAACTATGTGAATACGTGTCAACAAGTTCTCCCTGGCTGGCTTTCTAAAGGCTTTATAAAAACACTGGATTTCACCCCCATAATCTCAATGAGATTCCTGAATAAATAAAGCTTCATAATAAATATACATTGTTGGTTTTATAGATGAATTTTCTGACCTTTTCTCTGTTATCATACCTGAGTCTGACAATATTCTGATAGATTAAAATAAAGAACTAACCAGCAGTAAGATAACTTTATATCTAACTGTAAGAATCCAAAACAGCTTTTAAAACTTGATATCTAAAGATTAATTCTGACACCAGCAGATCAGTGTGGTGTTAACATGTATCACTGTTTAATGATAACAGACTCTTTGCCTACCTGAGCTGTAGCTGTTGGCACTGTTACAGAGGTTGATGGTGAGGTTGGCAACGATGTCCAGGAGGAACGAGGAGTCGATGACACTGAACATGTGAATTTCATCAGGATCTGAGGCGATGGTCCTCAGCTGAGCCTCGTTTACATTCTTTACACCTGAGAGAAAAATGTTAAAACTGAACCATAAAAACTTAAAATAAGAAAACAATTTGGTTGGAAAAGTAATAAAATTATTGTTTCCTGCTGCTTCCTGCTCCTTAATTAAACCTGAATTGACAGGACATGCTCATGGTTGTGCATTTTTAATCCCATTAAACAGAAATCATATGTCCTTCATTATCACTACCAAAGCACACCACATATTTAGATTTACTTTCTTCCTTGTGAGCAGCAGATTGGTTTAATTCATTTCAGCCCACTATTAAAAGACTTGATTTAATAATGTAAGACATTAAATGATATAAACTATAAATGCAGTCATACACATCATCTTAAGAGTCTTACTAACTAACGCTTTCATTGTATCAAAATATCATGTTTAATTCATATTAATGTCACGTTATTCTTTCATGGTAAAATAATGTAGTTTCAGAGTTGCAGAGAGAAAGTCAATCACCAATAGTGTAGATCTCAATGCCGGAGTCTCTCAGGTGCTGTGAGGGGAGGGATACGTCGTACCGAGACTCTCCATCAGTAATCAGGATGAGAATTTTTTGGGAGTCTGAACGCATTCCCATATTGGGTTGAAACAACACAGATTGGATGTGACTCAGAGCTATTCCTGTATGACAGAAATAAAGAGGCTTTAAAAGATACAGAGACTTTATTTCATGTGTTGCTTGTTCCAGACATAAAGGTCCCGTTACTTTGTTCATAGACTGTTAGGTGACTGACAGCTGCAGCACTTCAACACCTGTGTAACAAAATATCTGGTTCTTTGATAAAAAGTCAAAGCTAGAAGCCTGTAGACATAAAAACTGAAAGAGAAAAGTTAACTACGACTCCCAAGATGCATTTCAGTCAGAAACATCCAATCACAGAGCTTCAAATTCTACTTTTATTTGTATTATTATAATTATTATAATCACTATAACAGCATCAGCAGTCTTTGATATATAACATTATACCATGATACTATACAATAATGTTATATCACAATATTAATAATCATAAGACTATTACAATAACATTATTATTAAAGGAACATTCTGGTTCATTTCAACCTGATGTATTTCCCATAAATGTGGCCATTGTGTCTCTATGTGTCAGGCTAACTTTGTTCTCTCAGCTCTGTTATAGAGATTCAAGGGATTCAGTAAAAGACGTTTATTACACACAATGATGAACATCAGGGCGAGCTGCTGAGACTCCTACAGCTTTCCACATAAATATGATTTTGACATGAATCTCTTCAAAAGTTTGTTTGTGAGTCTGAATGAAAGTAAACACAGAAACTATCGGCCTGTAGCAGCATTATGGTGAACTGCATAGAGATCTATATCCAGCTCAGCATCTGTTCCTGTAGAGAAGAAGAAACTTAGTATAAAATGGTTCATGTCTGCAAGTTTCCAAGATACACACTGAGCAGTTTAATGACTATACAGCTGGATGATAGAGACTTACACACTGTTATCACCACAGTTACGTGTTGTCATCACATTTTCTTTCCCAGAATCCTCAGTCACACTATGTGTGTGTGTGTGTGTGTGTGTGTGAGTGTGTGAGTGTGTGTGTGTGTGTGTGTGAGTGTGTGAGTGTGTGTGTGTGTGTGTGTGTGTGTGTGTGTGTGTGAGTGTGTGTGTGTCTGTGAGTGGGTGAGTGTGAGTGAGTGTGTGTGTGTGAGTGTGTGTGTGTGTGTGTGTGTGTGTGTGAGTGTGTGAGTGTGTGTGTGTGTGTGTGTGAGTGTGTGTGTGTGTGTGTGTGTGTGTGTGTCTGTGTGTGAGTGTGTGTGAGTGACTGTGTGTGTGTGAGTGTGTGTGTGTGTGTGTGTGAGTGTGTGTGTGTGAGTGACTGTGTGTGTGTGAGTGTGTGTGCAGATGTGTGTGTGAGTGTGTGTGTGTGTGTGTGTGTGTGTGTGAGTGAGTGAGTGTGTGTGTGTGTGTGTGTGAGTGTGTGTGTGTGTGTGTGTGTGTGTGTGTGTGTGTGTGTGTGTGTGTGTGTGTGAGTGTGTGTGTGTGTATTTTAAGACACATTACCAAGACAGTAATATGCACCTACACAGGCAGCTGCACAACACACACACACTTAGACACGCAGCAGCACACAGACATGAAAAAGATTACAAATAAAAGGATCACAATGAGAAAAATTATTATTGTGGACAATAATAAAAAATAAAATCTGAAGGTGCTTAGGTGACATTTACCCTCCTGAAAGAATAAATGAAAACGAACAGTGATTTGGCTGCTCTTCAGTGGCTTGACTGATATTCTCAGTGAGTAACTGAAGAACGCAGCGCAGCCCACACTTGCTCTCCTGCCTTTTACTCAAATCAGAAACACATTAAATTGAATGAGAGTATCTGTAAAGATACAAGATAAAGTGCGTACTGTATATAAAATAACACATAGCTACAAGCAAGTGGGCAAATACACATAAATATCCTATACACCACATATGCAAATAAAGTTTGAGCATAATATTTTATCAATTCAAAATCAATCATTAATGATGCAGAGGAGACCATTCATCATTAATTTACAACCTACAACATTAAACCCTAAAAGCATCTGTCTGCACAGTTGATCCTCCCACATACTAAATCACAGTTGTGTATAAGACATGTGATAGATACGTAGCCCAAACGTCCATGTGACCACAGCGTAGGCAAACATTCAGCCCTACGCCGTCCCTACGTTGACGTCCACCAATAGAACGGAAGCCTTAATGGTCAAAACGACTTAAGACGTTCAAAATGGACGTGTTAACGGGGAATTTTCTGTCATCTTAAGACATATAAATTAGACATATTAATGCGAACTTCAAATTAGACGTTTTGATCCATATGGCTTGCCGTACTTAGCCTGTTCACTGATGCACGGAGCAGGTTAGGACATCTTAACAGGGAAAAACTGAAACAATCTCATGTTTGCTTGTTTGCATCCTGTCCAGTTAGGAATCATGTAACGGAGCTGAGAGAACAAAGTTAGCATCACACATAGAGCCACAATGGCCACATTTATGGGAAATATATCAGGTTCAAATAAACCAGAATTTTCCTTTAATATTTCTGGAATCACTATAAATGAAAATACTTCTTACTAAGTTTATCTGAAGTCTGTTCTGAAGATGTTATTTGTTAGCAGAGACACCGTTTTCTTGATCTGTCAAGGGAGTGAATTTCATTCACAAATTGCTGGATATATTCAATATATTCTATACTATAAATACTTTTAGTTAAAATTTTGTACAAAATATGGATCACTGACAGCTTCACTTTCCACCGCTGACAGACCTAAATACAGAAAGTAAATATATTTGGATCTAATCAGAGTCTCTGCCTCAGTCCCTCACAGTGTAAAGCTGGTGTGGATCAGACAGCCTGCTGTTAAATTACCTGTGTAGTAGTCATAGTCTCCTCCTTCCTGTGGCAGGTTGGCTATGGCCTCCAGCAGGGATTGTTTGGTCTGGTGGGCGTTCAGGTCCCACTGGGTCACTGATCTGTCACTGTACTGAAGCAGACCTGCAGAAAACACACAGAAATGTGTGAAACTGACACACTGACCCAGCTTTTGATTTTAAATGATAATGAGAATAACAATGATAATAATGATAATTGTTGGTTTATTACTGTTATTACTGTTATCTTGTTGTCATCGTTGCACCAACACTCATACACACACATCACATGTCTCACACACACTGATGTCTGTACTAATCTGCATATGCATAGAGGGACCAAAGGACTTAAAGGACCATTCCAGCAGTTCAGTCCAGTAGGACCAACAGGCTAACAGGCTAATAACCCCTGAGTCTACTGTCTGACTCTGGTACATGACTTTAGAGTCTCCTTCCTGGAGGAAATGGACATTGACACCATTGTTGGAGGAGTTGGAGCGAGGCAGTGATGCTGTGGATGAACCAACATGACAAAGTTGTGCATCCCTCCTAGCTAGAATGTTTTGTTCAGAAATGCGGTGTGCTTCACAGAGTCTGTTCAGTCAGAACATCTGTCCTGCTAACTGATCCAACACGGACCTACACAGAAGGAATGTACAGTATATCTCCACCATGGAAATCAGTGTCTGGATAAAAGATTGTTTTACAAGCTGAATCATAATTACTATGAGTTATAAATGTGTGTTTCTGTAGATGAAGCACTGAATTTTAAGGTAGGTGTATCACCTGAACATTTCATTTTGAACATTTTGAGAATTCTGCAAGTTATTACAAAGCTAAAATATATCTGCATGTTTTGGGAAATAACTGGCAGTAATGGAGGCTGTATGCAGACAGCAGTTATTTAGCTTAAACATGTAAAACCACTGGTATGGTCCTTTTATCCTCACATCAGCCATAACCTTGATTACTCTGGTTATCATGTCCCATTTTACTGCTTTGTTCCTCATTTTGAATTTTGGACCTGCACCTGTATTTGAATATTTTCACATTGTGGTGTAAAGATTTTAGTATTTTGAGTACTTTATACACAAGTAGTAGTAGTAATAGTACCAGGAGCAGTAGTGTGAATAGTTGTAGTAGTAAAAATATTACCGATCTGGACTTTGTCAGGGCCGATGTTGAAGTTGTTGACTATTTGAGTTAGAAAGGACTTAATGTTTTCATGGTCTTCAGAGGTGGTGTTCCTGGATTCACAGACCAACAGCACGATGTCAGCCTTGGCTGTGCTTTCACACTGAGAACCTGGAGGAAAACAGAGGATTGTGGGATACAATACACAAGAGATCAGATATAGAAGCAAGACTAAGACTGTGTCTGAAATCACTCACTATTAACTACAAAGTTCACTCTATTTACCCTCCTCCATTTTGTTTCAGTGTCTGAATTCTGTGTGTAAATTTATCCAACATTTAGAGCCTCAAATGATCCACAATGGAACAAAAAACATGTGTTCATGTCATGTATACTACTTCCTGCAAACAATCCCACAATGCCATGCGTTGCATTTTATAGATCTGATATAGATTTTATAGAAATTAGCGGTGTGCAGCTCTACAGCAAGCAGTGATAATGTCCAAAATCTAAATGCTAACATTAGCATATTTTATTAGTTATTAATTTTGAGGGTATTCGTTCATAAACCAAAGTGGATTCATTGTCCACCACTGATGGAGGTGCGGGTAACATCCTCCAGCTCCTCCTGGGGGATCAGAGGTGTTCCCAGACCAGATGAGATATATTCTCTCTTTTTACCTGTTGGTTGGTGTTTATCTTCAGCCTGGAGTCCTGCAGAGAAAATCAGAAAATTAATATTTATATTGTTGCAGAGCTGTGAACTGAACAAACACTGTGAGGCTTTGCAGCAGCTCAGAGCTCATCTCACTGAAAACACACAGATGTTGAAGTTGATGCTACAAACAATTATAATTTGTGTATGAAAATAACGTGTTAAATTTTCAGTGACTAGAAAACTGAGCTACTGCAGTATGAGGTACTCTCAATTATTCTAGGGTGAAAATAATCCCCATAAAAAGACAAAAAATGAAGGAAAAACAAATGTCTCTCTTTGCCTGGTCAGTCTGAAACTTTAAAACCTTTTTTCTCGACCTCACTGCTTCTACTTTCTGCTTCTTCTCTGAAGAGCAGCAGATGAGATGAACACATGAACACAAGCTCAACAGACGCTTAATACAGAGTTAAAGGAAAACTAACATGTTGGTTTGTTTCCTGTTTGATCGTCTGACTGCTCGTGTTTCTGACCTATCAGACGTCTTTTTAGTGACATCACCATGTTCACAGATCTCAGATTAACTTGTTGAGTACGATGTTGTTATTACTGAAAAAGATGATGAACAAAACTATGAAAATAAGCCAGAATTATGTTTTAGTGCAACAGACTGGTTCATATAGAGTTAACCAACAGACTGGTTCATATAGAGTTAACCAACAGACTGGTTCATGTAGAGTTAACCAACAGACTGGTTCATATACAGTTAACCAACAGACTGGTTCATGTAGAGTTAACCAACAGACTGGTTCATATACAGTTAACCAAGAGACTGGTTCATATAGAGTTAACCAACAGACTGGTTCATATACAGTTAACCAACAGACTGGTTCATGTAGAGTTAACCAACAGACTGGTTCATATAGAGTTAACCAACAGACTGGTTCATATAGAGTTAACCAACAGACTGGTTCATGTAGAGTTAACCAACAGACTGGTTCATATAGAGTTAACCAACAGACTGGTTCATATAGAGTTAATGCAACACAGCAGCTCAGAATGACTTCAATACCCAGAAATCCTGTATGGTGACATCATATAACCACTGTGCTATTTAAAGACTGTATGTGTGTGTGTGTGTGTGTGTGTGTGTGTGAGAGAGTGTGTGTGTGTGTGTGTGTGAGTGTGTGAGCGTGTGAGTGTGAGTGTGTGTGTGTGTGTGCAGATGCAATAGTGTGTGTGTGTGTGTAGATGCAGCAGTGTGTGCGTGTGTGTATGTGTGTGTGTGTGTGTGTGTGTGTGTGTGAGTGTGTGTGTGTGTGTGAGTGTGACTGTGTGTGTGTGTTACTGACTCTGTGTGTGTGTGTGTTTGTGTGTGTGAGTGTTTATGTGAGTGTGTGTGTGTGTGTGTGTGCAGATGCAATAGCGTGTTGTGTGTGTGTGAGTGTTTAAGTGAGTGTGTGTGTGTCTGTGTAGATGCAGTAGTGTGTGTGTGTCGATGCAGTAGTGTATGT
>NC_089536.1:392884-422884 GCF_963924715.1 Thunnus thynnus | reverse complement strand
ATTTTAAGAAACACTGTGTGTGTGTGTGTGTGTGTGTGTGTGTGTGTGTATTCTTCACATTGTGGGGACTCGACTTCCTCTCAGGGACATAAAGAGTTAAACAACAGAGCAGATCATAAAGAGTTAATCAGTTAAGGCATTTTACCAACAGGCAGCCTCACGTGAACAGCTGGCAGTGAAAGGGTTAATGTGAATCTAATGAAGTGACAGGAAAGAGTCTGAGGACAAACTCACTGATGAGCAGCTGAGATTATACTGCTGTTACCGTGGCAACATCGCACCGGTTATTGCGACATACAGCAGTGAAGCTGCAGAGCTGTTTGTGTGTTTTATTCTCTTTGTTTTTTTTATTGAGTGAAACATAAATGATTAACATGAAAACACAAATGACACAAGACAATACAAACAAAACAAAAAATAAATAAATAAAATGTTTATACTATATACATATACATGTCTGTGTGTGTGTGTGTGTGTGTGTGTGAGTGTGTGAGCGTGTGAGTGTGAGTGTGTGAGCGTGTGAGTGTGAGTGCAAGTGTGTGTGTGTGTGTGTTTATGTGTGTGTGTGTAGATGCAATAGTGTGTGTGCGTGTGTGTGTGTGAGTTAGTGCGTGTGTGAGTGTGTGTGTGAGTTAGCTGGTGCGTGTGTGTGAGTGTCTGTGTGTCTGTGAGTGAGTGTGTGTGTGTGTGTGTGTTACTGACTCTGTGTGTGTGTGTGTGCGTTTGTGTGTGTGTGTGAGTGTGTCTGTGTGAGTGTGTGTGTGTGCAGATGCAATAGTGTGTGTGTGTGTGTGTTTGTGTGTGTGAGTGTGTGTGTGTGAGCGTGTGAGTGTGAGTGTGTGTGTGTGTGCAGATGCAATAGTGTGTGTGTGTGTGTAGATGCAATAGTGTGTATTTGTGTGTGTAGATGCAGTAGTGTCTGCGTGTGTGAGTTAGTGGGTGCGTGTATGTGAGTGTGAGTGTGTGTGTGTGTGTGTGAGTGTGTGTGTGTGTGTGTGTGTGTGTGTGTGAGTGTGAGTGTGAGTGTGACTGTGTGTGTGTGTTACTGACTGTGTGTGTGTGTGTTTGTGTGGGTTAGTGTTTATGTGAGTGTGTGTGTGTGTGTGTGTGTGTGTGTGTGTGTGTGCAGATGCAATAGTGTGTGTTGTGTGTGTGTGTGTGAGTGTTTACGTGAGTGTGTGTGTGTCTGTGTAGATACAGTAGTGTGTGTAGATGCAGTAGTGTGTGTGTGTGTGTGTGTGTGTGTGTGTGTGTGTGTGTGTGAGTTAGTGGGTGCCTGTGTGTGAGTGTGAGTTTGTGTGTGAGTGCTTACGTGAGTGTGTGTGTGTCTGTGAGTGAGTGTGTGTGTGTGTGTGTGTGTGTGTGTGTGTGTGTGTGTGTGTGTGTGTGTGTGTGTGAGTGTGTGTGTGAGTGTTTACGTGAGTGTGTGTGTGTCTGTGTAGATGCAGTAGTGTGTGTGTGTAGATGCAGTAGTGTATGTGTGTGTAATTGCAGTAGTGTGTGTAGATGCAGTAGTGTATGTGTGTGTAGATGCAGTAGTGTGTGTGTGTGTATGTGAGTTAGTGGGTGCGTGTTTGTGAGTGTGTGTGTGTCTGTGAATGAGTGTGTGTGTGTGTGTGTGTGTGTTACTGACTCTGTGTGTGTGTGTGTGTGTGTGTGTGTGTGTGTGTGTGTGTGTGTGTTACTGACTCTGTGTGTGCGTGTGTGTGTGTGTGAGTTAGTGGGTGCGTGTGTGTGAGTGTGTGTGTGTCTGTGAGTGAGTGTGTGTGTGTGTGTGTGTGTTACTGACTCTGTGTGTGCGTGTGTGTGTGTGTGAGTTAGTGGGTGCATGTGTGTGAGTGTGTGTGTGTCTGTGAGTGAGTGTGTGTGTGTGTGTGTGTGTGAGTGTGTGTGTGAGTGTTTATGTGAGTGTGTGTGTATCTGTGTAGATTCAGTAGTGTGTGTGTGTAGATGCAGTAGTGTATGTGTGTGTGTAGATGCAGTAGTGTATGTGTGTGTAGATGCAGTACTGTGTGTGTGTGTGTGTGTGTGTGTGTGTGTGCAGATGCAATAGTGTGTTGTGTGTGTGTGTGTGTGTGAGTGTTTACGTGAGTGTGTGTGTGTCTGTGTAGATGCAGTAGTGTGTGTAGATGCAGTAGTGTGTGTGTGTGTGTGTGTGTGTGTGTGTGTGTGTGTGTGAGTTAGTGGGTGCCTGTGTGTGAGTGTGAGTGTGTGTGTGAGTGCTTACGTGAGTGTGTGTGTGTCTGTGAGTGAGTGTGTGTGTGTGTGTGAGTGTGTGTGTGAGTGTTTACGTGAGTGTGTGTGTGTCCGTGTAGATGCAGTAGTGTGTGTGTGTGTAGATGCAGTAGTGTGTGTAGATGCAGTAGTGTATGTGTGTGTAGATGCAGTAGTGTGTGTAGATGCAGTAGTGTATGTGTGTGTAGATGCAGTAGTGTGTGTGTGTGTATGTGAGTTAGTGGGTGCGTGTGTGTGAGTGTGTGTGTGTCTGTGACTGAGTGTGTGTGTGTATGTGTGTGTTACTGACTCTGTGTGTGTGTGTGTGTGTGTGTGTGTGTGTGTGTTACTGACTCTGTGTGTGCGTGTGTGTGTATGTGAGTTAGTGGGTGCGTGTGTGTGAGTGTGTGTGTGTCTGTGAGTGAGTTTGTGTGTGTGTGTGTGTGTTACTGACTGTGTGTGCGTGTGTGTGTGTGTGAGTTAGTGGGTGCGTGTGTGTGAGTGTGTGTGTGTCTGTGAGTGAGTGTGTGTGTGTGTGTGTGTGTGTGTGTTACTGACTCTGTGTGTGTGTGTGTGTGTGTGTGTGTGTGTGTGTGTGTGTATTCTTCACATTGTGGGGACTCGACTTCCTCTCAGGGACATAAACAGTTAAACAACAGAGCAGATCATAAAGAGTTAATCAGTTAAGGCATTTTACCAACAGGCAGCCTCACGTGAACAGCTGGCAGTGAAAGGGTTAATGTGAATCTAATGAAGTGACAGGAAAGAGTCTGAGGACAAACTCACTGATGAGCAGCTGAGATTATACTGCTGTTACCGTGGCAACATCGCAGCGGTTATTGCGACATACAGCAGTGAAGCTGCAGAGCTGTTTGTGTGTTTTATTCTCTTTGTTTTTTTTATTGAGTGAAACATAAATGATTAACATGAAAACACAAATGACACAAGACAATACAAACAAAACAACAAGAAGAAAAAATAAAATAAATAAATAAAATGTTTATACTATATACATATACATGTCTGTGTGTGTGTGTATCGCTGTGTATGTGTGTGTATACATGTGTGTGTGTGTGTATCGCTGTGTATGTGTGTGTATACGTGTGTGTGTGTGTGTATCGCTGTGTATGTGTGTGTATACGTGTGTGTGTGTGTGTGTGCGTGAATGTGCGTCTTTGTGTGTATATAAATGTGTGTGTGTGTGTGTGTGTGTGTGTGTATATACATGTGTGTGAATGTGTGTCTTGGTGTGAATGTGTGTGTCTGCGTGTGTCTTTGTGTGTGTATATCTGTGTGTGTGTGTGTCTGTGTATGTGTGTGTGTATATATGTGTGTGTGTCTGTATATGTGTATATGTGTGTGTGTCTGTGTGTATATGTGTGCGTGTGTGTCTTTGTGTGTATATATGTGTGTGTGTGTCTGTATATGTGTATGTGTGTGTGTCTTTGTGTGTATATGTGTGTGTGTGTGTGTCTGTATATGTGTATATGTGTGTGTATATATATGTGTGTGTATATATATATGTCTGTGTGTGTCTGTGTGTGTGTGTGTGTATGTGTGTATATACGTGTGTGAATGTGTGTCTTGGTGTGAATGTGTGTGTCTGCGTGTGTCTTTGTGTGTGTATATCTGTGTGTGTGTGTCTGTGTATGTGTGTGTGTATATATGTGTGTGTGTGTGTCTGTGTGTATATGTGTGTGTGTGTGTGTCTGTATATGTGTATATGTGTGTGTATATACATGTGTATGTGTGTGTGTCTGTGTGTATATGTGTGTGTCTTTGTGTGTATGTGTGTGTGTGTGTGTTTGTATATGTGTATATGTGTGTGTAGATATATGTGTATGTGTGCATGTGTCTTTGTGTGAGTGTGTGTGTCTTTGTGTGTGTGTGTCTGTGTGTATACGTGTGTGTGTGTCTGTGTCTTTGTGTGTGTATATATATATGTGTGTGTGTGTCTGTATATGTGTATATGTGTGTGTAGATATGTGTATGTGTGCATGTGTCTTTGTGTGAGTGTGTGTGTGTATATATGTGTGTGTCTGTGTATGTGTGTGTGTATGTGCGTGTGTATATATGTGTATGTGTGTGTGTCTGTGTGTGAATGTGTGTGTGTGTGTGTGTGTGTGTGTGAATATGTGTGTGTGTATGTGTGTCTGTATATGTGTATATGTGTGTGTATATACATATATGTGTGTGTGTGTGTGTGTGTGTGTGTGTATGTGTGTGTGTGTGTGTGTGTGTGTGTGTGTGTGTATGTGTATGTGTGTGTGTGTGTGTGTGTGTGTGTGTGTGTATTCATTCAATTTAATTCAGTTTTATTTATAAAGCACCAAATCATAACAGAAGTGATCTCAGGTCTCGTTCCACGTAGAGCATCCAGACTGAACTCTTTAATCTACAGAGACCCAACATTCCTGCACGAGCAGCAGCAGGAAAACCTCCCCTTTAACGGGAAGAACCGGACTCTAGGTGGACGCCATCTGCCTCGACCGGTTTGACCGGCGGTGTTCTTATCATGCTGATGTTTGTCCAAGTGCTCATGTTTCTGATAAGTTTGTTTTTAATTAGTTATTTGACGGTATAGAAAGGGGGTCTGACGTCATGACTGACAGCTGTGACAGCCGCCCTCAAACCTCCGTCAGGCAGTGGGACGGATGAGATGGCGTGTTCCGCGGGGTGTCATCCCGCTGCCCGACTCTGGCTCCAAATGATGTCACTCAAGCAAGATGGCCGCTTCCTTAAAGGACGTATTTTTGCTTCACTTTTGCATAGCGCGTCGTCCATATTTATACAGTCTATGGGTGAAACCAGGATGAAGCCTCGTCCTCCGTCCTTGTTCTCTCCTGCTTCAGGCCTCCAGGTCTGTAGGAGGTTTCTGGCCTGTTGCAGGTCAGATCCCCTCTAGAACAGCCCCCCACCCCTACAGGAGGGGTCTGTTCATTTGGGTCTGAGGAGCAGCTTTCTATCTGAAGGAGGGTTAAACAGCGATCAGACCCTCAGACACCAAGCTGGGTGTCTTTCCTTGGGTGTTCTCCAGAAAACAAACTCAGTTTCAGAGAGAGCTAACTTAAACTCAGGGTCAGTGATAGAAAAATCCATGTATTAGTTAAGTAGGTATGGTCATATGTATGTATATATTTGGCGGCAGGGGAACACTATGATAGTTATACGGACATCATGGTCATCATGTTGAAGGGAAAGCTCTGTAAAGCTTTGTCTAGGTCTGTTAGAAGGAATCTGTAACCAACTAAAGGTGCCTCCCAAGGCCGTCGATATATACCAGTGACTTTCCTTTGTTTCTTGAGAATTCTCCACGGAGACTCTGCAGACTCTCCATGTCTGCAACATATGTTCTGTTTGAATTAAAGAGACGCTTGACTTCAACCAACCTCAGTCTATTGATAATTTTATCTATCAGTCAGTTACCGTGGTAACTTAAACTCTGTGAAGCTAACCTGCTCGGTGGCAGGTTTTCTTCAACAAACCCTGAGTTTGGCTGTGTTTAGAATCACATACTAACATAGTATTCATACTAAGTAAGATGTCAGATTGAGTATCTACTGCGTTCTAACTGCAGTGTGGATTTTGTCTGTGTGAGAAAAGTCTGGATGTAAACTAGATTAGAATTAGACTTTCTGTGTATGTGACGTGAGTTTACTGGACACACTCAACTGCCCCAAAATGCATTGCATCTCTTCAGACTGCGACATGACTACTGTACAAAAAATATTATATTATATAACAGTAAAATATTTAATAATTCCAAATATCCTTAAATTAACTGGAAAATATTACATTGAGTGGCAGACGTAATGTTTTACATTTATGATAAACAATTTTCATTCAGTGGAAGCTTGACTGTTGGTTCATTTAATATGCAGTAAGCAGCACACACTGATTGAGTGTGTACTCGGGATGTGCAGAGAGCCCAGTGTTTGTATCTATAGAGGATTAAAAATCCTGTTTTTGTTTTTACTACACTTTTAACTTTAGAAAATTAGTGTTACAATAAGTGCATCTCCTCATTGCAGACAGACCTCTATCTATTAACACCCATAACACAGAGACAGCACAGCGTGTAACATGTAGGCAGGAACTTCACAGGTGATTCTTGCTTTGCACTTTTCATTTATTGCCTATTTTTTACAACCTAACTTTGTGGAAAGGAGAAGAGGAACAACAGGTTATGGAGAGTCTTTAAGAGCACTTTGCTTGTGTCAGTATCTCAGCTTTATCTCTGGGGAACACCCCCAACTCCAGGACTGATGTCCAAACAAAGAAATGTGCGTCATGCAGCAGGTGGATGTGACTCCCCTCACTGAGACCTGCTGATAGACGTCACAGCGGAGCAGAGGAGAGACACTGAGATAGTGATGTAACCGACCTGCACGCTGGTCTTTTTTCTTATCGATTTTTAAAAAAAAATATTTATACAAAATAAATGTTTGTAAAAAACCCACTATTTGTGCTTTGCCGAATAACGTATTTGTATTCGGGCGCACCCCTAGTATCTCTCTATATAAAGCTAGGACTGTCTGTCTGTGTGTGTTTGTCCTTCGCGTATCTCGGGAACTGTTCATCTGATCTACTTCATACCTGGCAGGTGGATCGCTGGGGAAACGAGGAAGTGCAGTGGTGATGTGTGAAGTTGTTTGGATGAGCGGTTCTCGAGAAATATATAAAAATACCTCATAAATAACGTTGATAATGTTGATTTGCTTCTTCTTCTGCTCACGGAGGCAACGAACAGAAATACAGGCAGCGCCACTCTGCCATTGCAACCCACATTGTGGTCAGAGGTGGAATTACATCCGCAGTGTTAATGACTTAAACACGTTTAAGAGACTTAAGCTCTACTACTGAACTGTGTTACGTTGCTGCAAACAACACTGGGCATGTACTCTCAAGACTTATTGCTGGACCTCTAAGGCACGTTCAGAAATATATACAAATACACAACAATAAACAACGTTGCTTCTGCTTCTTCTTCTGTTGGTGAACAGATAAATAATAATTAAGCAGAAGGAAACTGTAACACGTCTTCTGTCTGTTCTTCATCTCGCTGCTGTTTGGACTTTCAGTTTGTTTCAGGTTTGATTTTATGAACTCAAACACTGAAAGGTTTCAGTCCAACATGTCAGCTTTGAGTTCTGAGCTTTGTTTCAGTTTCTGTTTATTTAAATCCACTTTAACTGTGATAAAAAAAAAACTTGTTATATGTGTGAATGTTTCTCTGCGGTTCAAACATTCATTTTCTCAGAAATGTTCAGTTCTGCATCACGTAAAGATTTAAAATGTTTTTATAGACGTGCTCTCTGAGTATTATTAAAAAATATTCTATATTCTCTAACTGTTACACACTCATTCAGTGTTACTGTGTATTTTGCTCTGATTGTATTAATTTTACCTACATGTTTGTTTTTCTATATTATTTTATCATAATTCCTATTTTTCATTGAGTCACTGATGTTTATTATTTGTAACATGAAGTTTCTTGTGTAAATATTTTGTATAAATGCTCTTTGTGACCATGAAAGGATCAATATATTGTTATAAACCTGATGAAAACTAAAGAATGAATATTAAATAATAAAGGAAACCTTTCATCCATAAAGAGTACGCTCTCTGAAGCATTATAAAAGTGTTTATCACTTATTGATTAGTGATTGATTGTGTGATGTTTGGCAGGAGTCACTGCAGCCTGTCAGACAAAGTGTTGGGTTTAGTTTCGGACACAAAGGAAACAGACCTCAGAGCAGTTTTCTGTCAAATGTTGATTTTTTTATTTTAAATCAGTTTGTTGTACAAATGCTGCGCTCTGATTGGTTAGACCGAAAACAGGATATGATGTCATCAAAAATAGATATTCTGCAGTCAGATAAAAAATGCTTCAAAATATAAAAATCTGCCTCATAAAAATATAAATCTGCAAACAGGAGAACAAATTAACATTTTATTTATATTTATGTCCCTTTAATTGGCTCCTTTAGAAAACACAAATCCTGATTTTTATACAAACTCATTAAAACTGCTGTGAGTAATATCTCTCAGTTTAAAAGCTTTTACTAAAAGACTTGTGACATTAAAGAAACAAAAAACTGTTTTTAGTCCCTTTAACTGTTAAAGATGATTTCAGGAGTCGACGGGTCTTTTCAGAGTCAAAGTCTGTAAACAAAAAGCATTTTTTTGCAATTTTGTGTAAATGTGTCAAAAAAAAAAAATCTCCAAATCTGTTTTCAGATTACAAGTGTGTAGAGATTTGTGAATGTGTAGACAAATCTATAAATATGCATTAAATATTAACGGCTGAAAGTATTTTGCTCCAACAGCTGGAAACAGAAATCAGTTGCAACTCAGATTCGCCTCTAAATTGTCTCTTTTTACGTGTGATTTTTGCTGCACTTCTATAGACTTTTGCTAGCGTTAGCATGTAGCCTGTGCTAGCGTTAGCATGTAGCCTGTGCTGTAAACAGATGGAGCTTATGTGATGTGACATGAGAGTCAGCAGGGAACAAACATGTTATTACCAACAGACTGTACAGATCTGCATGTTAAACTATATTTTCAGTTAACAACCTGCAGCCCGCTGCGTCCGTCACGGTCAGCCAACACATCAGGGCAAAGATACTGGGTCACATGACAGTTAAGTACTGTTGTATTTTGAGGCTGATGTGTCAAACTTACACCAGTTACCTTTGCTATAGTGGTTGTATGAGTTTAGCTTTTTCTGTGTTGTATTTGGAGTGAGCTACGAGGAGCCACGCTGTGTTTGTCTGCTGTCACCTGATCACATCTGATCACCTGATCACATCTGATCACCTGATACACAACAGCACAGAAAAGAACAACAGTCTTACCCGCTGATACTGGTCGGATACTGGTGTCTCTCACTGGGGCAGATGAAGGAATCTGTTCAGCACAGATCATCAGATGACAGCAGACAAAAAAAAATCTCAGTTTCGACCAAAAGTTCCAGGTACTTTGGACCCGGAGGAACTAATCTCAGGAACTAAACCTGGAACTTTGTCCTGCTGTGCATCCTGTTTGTGTTTCCATCACATCTGAGGAAGCGGGTTGATCCTGCAGATTAGACCCACGAGGAGTTAAAACATTACAGCCGCGCTTGAAACACAGAATTCACACATGAGGAAACAACAACAACAACAGATTTGTGCTGCTGTTCTTTGTATTTCCTGCTGCATGAGGCTGGTTGGATGTAATGAATGAGTGAAAATGTAACAGAGTGTCTCCACAGTAAATCATCTGTTGACTGTTTGATGCTTTAAAACGTAACCGCCGTTAAACAATCTCTCATTCACTGCTTTGTTCTCGCCACCGCCGCTCCCTCCCTCTCTCTCTGTTTTTAAAACGAGTCAGGAAGCCGACAGCAGAGTCGAACTATCAAACCAACAGAAACGTCCTCGTCCTGAACTGATGCTAGCTCATCTTTTTGAGGAGTAAAACAGTCTCCCAGGAGCCTCATTCAGACCCTGATCCCTGCGGTGGAAACGCAGCTGAACACTCACTCTGAATACAACACAGAAACAGCTTCAGTGATCAGACTCCTGTACACACTCACACGTTTCACTACATTTAGAGATTCTTTTACACATTTACTAATAATTTAGCTACAGTATTATCCCCATATATAAATCACAGCTGACGTCATTAACAGACGGCAGCAGCTTTCTGCCTCCATCACATCTAAACATTTACTTTCTTCATAAAGGTTCTCACTTTAAATCTGTTTTATCACATATTTTATTATTGATATTTATTAATATCACTACTCAACTGATGATTCTGTATCTTCTTGTTTCATCTGCAAACTTATTTCATGTCTCATTACAACTACAGCTGCAACCATCAGTTAATTAACTGATTAGTTGCTAACTATTAATCTCCAACTAATAATGTTCAAATTCTCTGATTGCAGCTTATTAAATGTGAATATTTTCTGGTTTATTTAGTCTCTGTGACAGTAAACTGAAGATCTTTGAGTTGTGGTGTTTTAGGAAACACTGATCCTCATTTTCTGAACCAGACAACTAATCAAATGATCTAGAAAATAATCGACAGATGAATCGATAATGAAAATAATCATCAGTTTCAGCTGTAATATGGAGAACAACAAGCTAACGAAGCTGTAAACAGAACCGTGACAGTAAAGATACTCAGTTACCATCACAGAAGACAAAGAAAACCATAAAATTTGGACAGTTGGGAGTTGGAATCAGTAAATTTTGGGTATTTTTGGTTAAAAAAATGACAAAAAACGATAATTCGGTCATTAAAATAGTTGCTGACTGAATGATCGATCGTCTAGTTGATTCGAAGTTTGACTTTTCTGGCTTTTTAACAGCTGAAAACGTCCCTGTTGTAACCTGATAGGCGATTAATCGATTAGTTTCCAACTGTTAAATTAATCCTCAACTATTTTGATAATCGATCAATCAACTGATCAACAAATCTAACAGCAGAGTGACAGAGATGTCAATCAAACAGTCTGGACACGCCCACACACAGGTAACACACCTGACATCACCTGTGTGGGCGGAGCTTGGCTGTGCAGGGTCTTTAAAGGAAGAAGATATTTCACAATACTTGTAAAGCAGATCAATACATCGCTGGTTCGTTGACAGTAATAAAAATATAGAAAATCGCAGCCTTCTCCTTTAATTTGCCTGCGCGGGATCAATAAAGTTTATCTGATCTTTGTAACGTTCAGAAATCCGACTGACATTGTTCTTTCTGAAGGAGTCGCTGTGATCAGCTGATTGACGAGTTCAACTCTAGTGACCTTTGACCCTTTAATCAACCATCAAAAGAGTGTAATAGCCCTTTACTGTGAGACAGTGAACATCTCACGAGGAGCGCAATGACATCAGAGGCAGCGTGGAGGTCAAAGGTCAAATAACTGACCCGCACTGGGTGTCAAATCACAGCCGAGTCATTGATTATTGATCGTCAGCTGATATAAAAGTGATTTAGGAAACTGACTGATGAGTTCACGGCACGTCGGACGTTCAGGTTCATGTGCTCCTGACAGAAAGTGTGAACCAATCAGATGTCAGGTAGGAGGAGGGAAACGTTTGATTGGATGGGCCGGAGGGGGCGGGGCTACAACTCTCATTCTATTAAAAGGACCCTTACACAGAATTTTATCTTTCTACCTAAAACCCCTGAACACACCCCTGCTGTTGGTGCCTTCAAGGACACTTGGACATTTGAGACTCAGCTGCTGAGGGTTTTTTCCTCCCGACTGAGACTGATTTACGGCATTCAGATGAGGTTGAGTGCAGCTGCAGTAGATCACAGCCAGCCCATAATAACTAACAATTACTTTTATTATCAATTAATCTACTGATTATTCTCTCCATTTATCATTTGGACTATCATATATCAGCAAATATTTAAAAATGTCAAACACTAGTTCCCAGAGTTTAAGTCAAATGTTGTGTTTTGTTCAACAGTCCAAAACTCCCTGAAAACCCGTTACTGTCACAGATGACGAGGAAAACAATTAAATACATTTGAGAAGCTGGAACAGGTACGTTTTGCCATTTTGACTTAAAAACGATGCTTAATTAATGAATTCATTAATTCATTCATTCATCGTTGCAGCTTTAACCCAAACACTCAGTTTCAAATGGCTTCAGTTGATTTGAGTCTCAGTCTCAGATGTCCGAGTGTCCTTGAACACATCAACACAGAGAGATTTCAAAATAAAACAAACTTTCCTGACACTGATTTTCTCTCTGCAGGTTGATTTTCAGAAAATTAAATTTTCATGTTTAAGTCACTTAATAACCACTAAACCGTCTCCATGACGACTGAGCGAACACCACCAGCCGAGGAAGACCATGAGAAGTGGTTGAGAACAACAAGTAAGTGGGACTTTGTGTTGAGAAACCTTTGAACTGTAAAAACTGAAGGAGGATTCAGAGAATCATCAGCATGAATGTGAAATTACAATCTGCACTTTAAACAAACAAACAAACAAACAAAAAAACCCACACAGCTGCGGCCCTTTAAGTGGGCGTGGTCATAATGACATCATCGGATAGGAGTGGACACGGTGGGGCGGAGAGGTTGTAAAACACCTGAAGAAGAAAGTGTGGACGGTTTGTGACATGTTAGACGCCTCCTCCTCGTCCTCCTCGTCCTCCTCCTCCTCTTCGTCGTCGTCCTCTTCGTCCTGTAGGAGTGTTGTTGATCAGCTGTTCAGACTCCCATGATGTGGTTGATGTGACCCTGGAAACACGTGGAAACACACTTACTGTGAATCTGCTTCTACATGGAGCGGATCACTGATCACATTTCTCTCCTTCAAACTCTTCTGATGAGCAGAAACATTTTCTAGCATCAAATTCAAACCTCCCTCCCACTGTTCCCAGTTTGTCAGCTGTAGATTTGAGAGCTGGACGCCTGTGACGTCACCTCGGGCTTTACACAACCGGGGCGGACATGTTTGGCTGTGTTCTGACATTTTATGGAGCGAACGATGAGCTGATCATGAAAATAACGTTCGCTCTCTGATTTATAACTGTATTAGTGAGAGAAGACGCTGCTCTCGGTTTTTTTGGGGGTGTGTGTGTGTCGCAGAGCGCAGTGAGAGGTCAGAGGTCACATGTTCATCAGGAAACTGACTCTGAGACTTTGTGTCGGTTAAAGAGGATCTCTGCTTTCATCCACTGCTCCCCTGTTACATGTTACATGTACACATGTCAGAGTCATCAGCGGTCTGCCCAGTTAAGACATCAGCTGACTGGAACTGGTTACTGGAGTTCAGTTTAATTCCCTGTCAGACATAAACACTGTTATGAGTCTGAGTCGTCTGTGTATTCGTGTATGTGCTGTGTGGATTTCTCTCCCTCTCTCTCTGGTGAACCTGCTGATGGGCTGCAGGTGAGCCTCTCTGTTTGGCTGTGTCTGTTTCCTGGGAGCTGATTGGTTTCTAGACTCGGACCAGGTGGTTTAAAGGCCTGCGGGCTCTGAGCATGTTGCTGTGTAGAATGTAGCTTTGTAAATAAGAGCCCAGGTTCTGTAGAGGTCTCTCCAGTTTCTGTGAAGTTTAGACGTTCGGTCAGTGATTTATGTTTTTCTTTCTTTCTCTGAGGAGTTCGATTGGCTTTAGTTCCCTCTAGTTTGTAAAACGGTAGGATGATAAACATCTACAGTTGTTGCTGGTGGTTTCTCATGTTCATGTTGCAGCGACTCCTGTCTGCTTATTTTCCACTGTGAAGATTTCTGGCACAACGTTACTGCGCCTGAAGTCGTGTTTCAGTCGCAACGTCCACAGCAAGCGTCTGCGTCATGGCGGCCGGAGACCATCCACGGTCATTCTAGCTGGTGTGTGTGTGTGTGTGTGTGTGTGTGTGACGTGTTTCTGGTCACACCTGCTGTCAGATGTCGGAGCGACTGTGACATTTGATCACAGTTCATAAATAGCAGCCGTTAACCAGCAGTCACTATCAAAGTGCAGCGCTGCAGATAGTCTGTGTTTAATGATCATCATGTGAAACATTAGAAAATTAGGCTACAAAGGTTTGTCATGTTCAGTTACAGCCACAAGAGTCTAAACGAGCTGCAAAACCTGTTTGAAATTTGCTGTAAAACGAAGACAAACGTCGTCCAAACAGCTCTGAACTATATTATAAACGTGTCTGCTGAAGAACAGACGCTTCAGAGCCACCACGCAGGAGGAGTCAGCTGACAGGAGGAGTCACGCACATCTGACAGAGCGGATACGTTTCTGATCTCATCAGTACAGCTGTGGACACAGAGCAGTAACAGCTGCCGTCTCCATGTGACAGTATTTCCTGATTCGTCACTCGGCTGTGAGGCGTGTCAACTGGAACTGGCAGATCTTACACAGCTGTTCAAAACCATATAATAATTGGACTAATATATTCAATATTATTCCTAAATTATTTACAGACATATTGACGTAGAGCCTCTCCTAATAATCCCGGGGCATCAGAATCAATATGGACGTCGGATCAATCACAACAACTTCTTTCTTATTGTTGAATTACAGCGAAGAAGCTGCTTCTTTTGAACTGGAATGAAGAAGTTGACGTACTTCACACTGAGAGAACAACACATGTTGTCAAAGATAAACTCGTTATATATCATCACATTTGGGGGTTTTGTCTTGGCTTTTTGGGAGGTGGTTAATTTTTCTAAATGTATTTAATCTTATGTATTTATTGCATGTGTGTATATATACAGTGTGTGTGTGTATGTGTGTGTATCTGCACTAGTCTTATGGTCTGTAACTGTTTATGATTCTATTAAGTGAAGGATGAACTGTGTGACTGTAACAGCTGGATCTGCCCTTCTTGTGTTTAGTTGTAGGAACGCTGCTGTGTGGCTAATTACACCATCTCCGCTGTATATCCCATAAAAGTCTTGCAATAAAAACACTCGTATTAACGTGTCAGAAGCTGATTATTCAGGTTTAGATTATTAATAAACAAGTTAATAACCTGCATCTTCACAAACCAACACACAGCTTACCGGTTCTCCTCCGAGACATCTGGGACAGCAGAGCAGAGGAGCTCTGGGCCGGACCGGACCCACCTGCACCATCACACACACACACACACACACACGTTACCATAGCAACGCCTCCGTGACAACAGCAACATCACATAAAGTCCCCATGGCGACGGGAGTGTGTGGGTCATGTTTCAGCAGGCAGTCGACAGCACACACACACTTTCATAAAACATGAAATATTCATTATTGATTAATATGAACACACATATTATAAACAACAACCTGCACTGACCTGCTGTTCTTGATGCTGATTGGACGCAGTCAAACTATCCACAGTTTCCATTGGACACTCAGCTGTCTGGAGTCCCGCCTCCAAACACACCCGCTTCTGAAAAAAAAACAAATAAAAAATCCTCTTCGTCGTCATCATCATCAAATCCATTTTCTCATTGCAGGTGGTCAGTAAATTTAAACAACTGCTTGCATTAAGTATATAGAGGTGTGTGTGTGTGTGTGTGTGTGTGTGTGTTATAACCTGATAACTGGAATATCATTTTCCTCTCACTGTATCAGAGAGGATGTCGACCAGGAGCAAAGTCAGCAAACACACAGCCAATCATATCAGAAGCTTTTTTTTATAATGTTAGTAGTTATTTCTTTTTATTTATTACTTGAAGGCTACATAACACTGTTGTTATTTTTAGTTCAAAAGTGTTTTTTATAAATGGAGCGTATGTTGAAGTACAGTATCATGACATCCCTCCTGAACACAATAACATGAAGAATGATATGTGTAATACCAATAGTTGCCCAGCAGATGCCGCCGTTTGAACTATCAAATGTTTTGAAACGGTGAAAGCTGGAGTGCGGGACTCTTTGTCTCCCTCTTCTGGCAGAGAGACAGTAAAGGAAACGCTCGGCTGTGATTGGCTGACACAGGCGTGCAGCAGCTGTAATGCGCCACCTTGAATGACAGGCACACAAACAAATGTTTTTAACGGTTTTGTAAAGTCTAGAAGAAGAGCTTTAACGGTCGAGCGGCCAGCGCGGGAATGTGGCGCCGGAAATGAGATTTAAAAACTTCCTATACTGTGAAATACAGAGAGATTTATCAGGTGCTGATAGGCTTAATCTGCATTGTGTGAACTCGTTTGGCTTGAATGTAACGGACTTTCATTTATACATTAAAGTTCTGCCTCATAGATTCACTTCTTTAAACAGCTTTGTTCACTTCTTTAACCCTGAAACAAGTCTTAACCCTAAAAGTAATTATTATCACGTTATGGGACTTGTTATTTGTCCACAAAATGGAGGCGAGTCCCCACATGTGAACAGATTAATGTCCCCACAACGTGATAAATACCTGTTACGCACGCGCACGCACCGGTCTGCAGCTCCAGAGCTCCGCGTCCGTCTCCAGACGTCTCTTCTTCAGCAGGGTAGCGCACTGCATGCTACCAGGTAACAGTTAGCCCAGGAGCTAGCCGGTTAGCCTGTTAGTTTGTTCAAACGGCGGCCGGAAGTCGCCGCTCTCCCGCTCACAGTGAATAAATCCTGACGTTTAACGGCGCCGCTGACCGGTAACGGTTGAACTTTAACTGCTAACAGCTAGCTGCTACCTGCTGTTGTTGTTGTTCGACCTTCTGTTGGCCGGAAGTTTAGAGTTCACAGCAATTACATCAACACTTCCGGTCCGACACAAGCCTGGTTCTTCAGAATAAAGGCATCAGTACTTTCAAATGATTTAATCATGTTTATTTTATAATTTATATCCATATTATTATTATTATTATTATTATTATTATTATATTAGTCCTATTATTACACCAGATAAAGAACCATAACTGTTTCTCCAAATGATGTCATTCAGTATTTAATTGCATTGTTGAGTTACTGCACACATACCATACGTCACATATCCATGCAATACATACGTATCTATACACAAACCAGTGCTGTACTGAACTTAAAGGACCAATGTGTGATTTAGTGGCATCTAAAGTTGAGGTTGCAGATCGCAACCAACTGAAATTGCAGATACTGCACAACTGCTCTCTGCTCCATTTTTACGACTTTGTTTAAGAAAATAAGCTCACATTTTTCATGCAGGACTTTTACTTGTAATGGAGTATTTTTACATTGCTGTACAGGTTCTTTTACTGCAGTAAAGGATCTGGGTTCTTCTTCCACCTCTGATATAAATACATACATTATAATTAAATGAGTGACTCTGCAAATGTGAGTGTGTAATGTGTGAGTGTGTAAATGTGTGTGTGTGTGTGTGTGTGTGTAAATGTGTGAGTGTGTAAATGTGTGTGTGTGTAAATGTGTGAGTGTGTAATGTGTGAGTGTGTAAAACTGAGTGTGTAACATCTGAGTGTGTAAATGTGTGAATGTGTAAACATGTGAGTATGTAAACGTGTGAGCATGTAAATGTGTGAGCGTGTAAATGTGAGTGTGTAAATGTGTGAGCATGTAAATGAGTGAGTGTGTAAATGTGAGTGTGTAAATGTGTTATTGTGTAAATGTGTGAGTGTATAAATGTGATTGTGTAATGTGTGAGTGTGTAAATGTGTGAGTGTGTAAATGAGTGAATGTGTAAACATGTGAGTATGTAAACGTGTGAGCATGTAAATGTGTGAGCGTGTAAATGAGTGAGTGTGTGTGTGTGAGTGTTTGTGTAAATGTGTGAGTGTATAATGTGTGAGTGTGTAAAACTGAGTGTGTAATGTCACGGTTCTGTTTACAGCTTCGTTAGCTTGTTGTTCTCCATATTACAGCTGAAACTGATGATTATTTTCATTCTCGATTCATCTGTCGATTATTTTCTAGATCATTTGATTAGTTGTCTGGTTCAGAAAATGAGGATCAGTGTTTCCTAAAACACCACAACTCAAAGATCTTCAGTTTACTGTCACAGAGACTAAATAAACCAGAAAATATTCACATTTAATAAGCTGCAATCAGAGAATTTGATTATTAGTTGGAGATTAATAGTTAGCAACTAATCAGTTAATTAACTGATGGTTGCAGCTGTAGTTGTAATGAGACATGAAATAAGTTTGCAGATGAAACAAGAAGATACAGAATCATCAGTCGAGTAGTGATATTAATAAATATCAATAATAAAATATGTGATAAAACAGATTTAAAGTGAGAACCTTTATGAAGAAAGTAAATGTTTAGATGTGATGGAGGCAGAAAGCTGCTGCCGTCTGTTAATGACGTCAGCTGTGATTTATATATGGGGATAATACTGTAGCTAAATTATTAGTAAATGTGTAAAAGAATCTCTAAATGTAGTGAAACGTGTGAGTGTGTACAGGAGTCTGATCACTGAAGCTGTTTCTGTGTTGTATTCAGAGTGAGTGTTCAGCTGCGTTTCCACCGCAGGGATCAGGGTCTGAATGAGGCTCCTGGGAGACTGTTTTACTCCTCAAAAAGATGAGCTAGCATCAGTTCAGGACGAGGACGTTTCTGTTGGTTTGATAGTTCGACTCTGCTGTTGGCTTCCTGACTCGTTTTAAAAACAGAGAGAGAGGGAGGGAGCGGCGGTGGCGAGAACAAAGCAGTGAATGAGAGATTGTTTAACGGCGGTTACGTTTTAAAGCATCAAACAGTCAACAGATGATTTATTGTGGAGACACTCTGTTACATTTTCACTCATTCATTTCATCCAACCAGCCTCATGCAGCAGGAAATACAAAGAACAGCAGCACAAATCTGTTGTTGTTGTTGTTTCCTCATGTGTGAATTCTGTGTTTCAAGCGCGGCTGTAATGTTTTAACTCCTCGTGGGTCTAATCTGCAGGATCAACCCGCTTCCTCAGATGTGATGGAAACACAAACAGGATGCACAGCAGGACAAAGTTCCAGGTTTAGTTCCTGAGATTAGTTCCTCCGGCTCCAAAGTACCTGGAACTTTTGGTCGAAACTGAGATTTTTTTTTGTCTGCTGTCATCTGATGATCTGTGCTGAACAGATTCCTTCATCTGCCCCAGTGAGAGACACCAGTATCCGACCAGTATCAGCGAGTAAGACTGTTGTTCTTTTCTGTGCTGTTGTGTATCAGGTGATCAGATGTGATCAGGTGATCAGATGTGATCAGGTGACAGCAGACAAACACAGCGTGGCTCCTCGTAGCTCGCTCCAAATACAACACAGAAAAAGCTAAACTCATACAACCACTATAGCAAAGGTAACTGGTGTAAGTTTGACACATCAGCCTCAAAATACAACAGTACTTAACTGTCATGTGACCCAGTATCTTTGCCCTGATGTGTTGGCTGACCGTGACGGACGCAGCGGGCTGCAGGTTGTTAACTGAAAATATAGTTTAACATGCAGATCTGTACAGTCTGTTGGTAATAACATGTTTGTTCCCTGCTGACTCTCATGTCACATCACATAAGCTCCATCTGTTTACAGCACAGGCTACATGCTAACGCTAGCAAAAGTCTATAGAAGTGCAGCAAAAATCACACGTAAAAAGAGACAATTTAGAGGCGAATCTGAGTTGCAACTGATTTCTGTTTCCAGCTGTTGGAGCAAAATACTTTTCAGCCATTAATATTTAATGCATATTTATAGATTTGTCTACACATTCACAAATCTCTGCACACTTGTAATCTGAAAACAGATTTGGAGATTTTTTTTTTTTTTGACACATTTACACAAAATTGCAAAAAAATGCTTTTTGTTTACAGACTTTGACTCTGAAAAGACCCGTCGACTCCTGAAATCATCTTTAACAGTTAAAGGGACTAAAAACAGTTTTTTGTTTCTTTAATGTCACAAGTCTTTTAGTAAAAGCTTTTAAACTGAGAGATATTACTCGAAGCAGTTTTAATGAGTTTGTGTAAAAATCAGGATTTGTGTTTTCTAAAGGAGCCAATTAAAGGGACATAAATATAAATAAAAAGTTAATTTGTTCTCCTGTTTGCAGATTTATATTTTTATGAGGCAGATTTTTATATTTTGAAGCATTTTTTATCTGACTGCAGAATATCTATTTTTGATGACATCATATCCTGTTTTCAGTCTAACCAATCAGAGCGCAGCATTTGTACAACAAACTGATTTAAAATAAAAAAATCAACATTTGACAGAAAACTGCTCTGAGGTCTGTTTCCTTTGTGTCCGAAACTAAACCCAACACTTTGTCTGACAGGCTGCAGTGACTCCTCCCAAACATCACACAATCAATCACTAATCAATAAGTGATAAACACTTTTATAATGCTTCAGAGAGCGTACTCTTTATGGATGAAAGGTTTCCTGTGATTATTTAATATTCATTCTATATTTTTTGTACAGTAGTCATGTCGCAGTCTGAAGAGATGCAATGCATTTTGGGGCAGTTGAGTGTGTCCAGTAAACTCACGTCACATACACAGAAAGTCTAATTCTAATCTAGTTTACATCCAGACTTTTCTCACACAGACAAAATCCACACTGCAGTTAGAACGCAGTAGATACTCAATCTGACATCTTACTTAGTATGAATACTATGTTAGTATGTGATTCTAAACACAGCCAAACTCAGGGTTTGTTGAAGAAAACCTGCCACAGAGTTTAAGTTACCATGGTAACTGACTGATAGATAAAATTATCAATAGACTGAGGTTGGTTGAAGTCAAGCGTCTCTTTAATTCAAACAGAACATATGTTGCAGACATGGAGAGTCTGCAGAGTCTCCGTGGAGAATTCTCAAGAAACAAAGGAAAGTCACTGGTATATATCGACGGCCTTGGGAGGCACCTTTAGTTGGTTACAGATTCAACAAAGCTTTACAGAGCTCTCCCTTCCACATGATGACCATGATGTCCGTATAACTATCATAGTGTTCCCCTGCCGCCAAATATACACATACATATGACCATACCTACTTAACTAATACATGGATTTTTCTATCACTGACCCTGAGTTTAAGTTAGCTCTCTCTGAAACTGAGTTTGTTTTCTGGAGAACACCCAAGGAAAGACACCCAGCTTGGTGTCTGAGGGTCTGATCGCTGTTTAACCCTCCTTCAGATAGAAAGCTGCTCCTCAGACCTAAATGAACAGACCCCTCCTGTAGGGGTGGGGGGCTGTTCTAGAGGGGATCTGACCTGCAACAGGCCAGAAACCTCCTACAGACCTGGAGGCCTGAAGCAGGAGAGAACAAGGACGGAGGACGAGGCTTCATCCTGGTTTCACCCATAGACTGTATAAATATGGACGACGCGCTATGCAAAAGTGAAGCAAAAATACGTCCTTTTCGGAAGCGGCCATCTTGCTTGAGTGACATCATTTGGAGCCAGAGTCGGGCAGCGGGATGACACCCCGCGGAACACGCCATCTCATCCGTCCCACTGCCTGACGGAGGTTTGAGGGCGGCTGTCACAGCTGTCAGTCATGACGTCAGACCCCCTTTCTATACCGTCAAATAACTAATTAAAAACAAACTTATCAGAAACATGAGCACTTGGACAAACATCAGCATGATAAGAACACCGCCGGTCAAACCGGTCAAACCGGTCGAGGCAGATGGCGTCCACCTAGAGTCCAGTTCTTCCCGTTAAAGGGGAGGTTTTCCTGCTGCTGCTCGTGCAGGAATGTTGGGTCTCTGTAGATTAAAGAGTTCAGTCTGGATGATCTACGTGGAACGAGACCTGAGATCACTTCTGTTATGATTTGGTGCTTTATAAATAAAACTGAATTAAATTGAGCTGAATACACACACACACACACACACACACACATACACACATACACATATATATATACACACACACACACACACACATACACATATATCTACACACACACATACACATGTATATACACACAAAGACACACACACACATACACATATATACACACAAAGACACACACACATACACATATATCTACACACACATATACACATATACAGACACACAAAGACACACGCAGACACACACATTCACACCAAGACACACATGTATATACACACATGTATATACACACATACACAACGATACACACAGACACACACACACATATACACACACACATAAACACACACACACACACACACACACACACACACAGTGTTTCTTAAAATCAGCTGCACACTTCCTGAACGACATAAAACTGTTTGTTTTAATGTGAACAAAATTAAGTTGAGAGGTTTTTCTGTGACAGGAAAGTTTTTGAGGACAAACTAACTGATGAGCATCTGATGTGCGATTACACAGTATATATCTGTTACCATGGCAACAGCAGAGCATTTCTTGTCACGTACAGGACTGACTGTTGGGAAATGCTTTTTCTTCTTATCAAATATACGTGTTTGAGCTGCTTCCTGTAACTCTGTCAAACTGTTTCTCACACTTAACCCCCTAAAATCCAGTTTCCTCTTTTCATCACTTAAAGATTGTTAAAATAATCAAACTCCACTCTGACAGCGTCGGACATATTGTCTGTAACTGTTGTTTGTAATTTGTACTGTCAGTATTGTCTTTTGGAATACATTGAGTCATTTGCAATATATTTCAGTTATCTTTGATGTTTTGTATTATTTTAAGAAGATAGCTTTTATTGTGAAACAGCCACTTTTATTTAGAAAAGCCAGTTGTGCCGTTCTGACGTACGGGAGAAGGGAGAAATGAGCAGGAAAGATGCACATGTGCCCCCGCTAAGATACATGCTAAATATCAACCTATTTAAGTGGTTGTGAAATGTTTAAGGACCCTTCAAGGACCAAGGATAATTCCCTTATTTGCAGAACGCAGCCAACGAGGTAATTCTTGTTTTTGTCTTTATTTTACTTTGATGAGCTGTTTTCCACATGCTGTAAAGGCTTTTATTTTCGCTAACTTTGTCTTTATACCGTGTGTGTATGTGTCTGTAGTTTTCACGGTGGATTTGGAGAGAAAGCTACAAATAAACCAGTTGCAAGAAAGCCACTTGTGTTTGCCTGTGCTTCGAGGGAATTAAAGTGAAAACTCGAACTGTCCATCAGCGCGAGTGAGCATCAATTAACAACGCGGCAAGTTCAAAGGACTGGCTTCATTCAGCCTGTCTGCAGCGCATGGAGCAGTCATTCATGGAGCAACAGATGAGCCAAAAAACAGCGTTAAAAGGCACATAAAGAAGTAAGACCCACGCAGCTTAAAGAGTGAAGTTTCAAGAAGAAGTAGCAAAGGGCTTGGACACTAATAAGTTAAGAGTTATTTAAGAAGAGTGTTTTTGTCAGTGTTTGTTATCACGTAATTTAACTCAAGTTTATTATTCCAGAGATACTAAAGTTAAAGGGCAAACATTTTTGCTTGCAATTTAAGTTAATTTTGTGAAATAAGAAGTGAACACTAACTGCCATTGAAATGTAAGTTTTCTGAGTGTTTTATGTGATTTGCATATATTGTGTGTATTTCACTAGTGATATTTAAGGTCCAATTACGTCATTTTGCACACCTTTAAGTTCTAAAGTGCACTTTTGAAGTATCAAGCATTTATTTATCTATTATTGACATTTACATTTGAGTGAGTGTTTAAAGTTGATGGGAAAGTTTGTTTACTACGTTAATTACTATTTGTAAACAACGTAACTGCTATTGTTTTGCAAAATTCGATTAGTGATTTGACAATGTCAAAGCCAAAAGAGTCTACAATTCAGATAGGGGACAGTCTTAGAGACAGAGCAAATTCCCACGATCAACCTGAAGATGGAGAAGTAGGTGATGCTGAAAGCCACCAAGAGGAAGCTCACCAACCCAGGCGAAGTCAGAGAATTAAAACTCTTACAGAAAAGGGTAAAGAAATGCAAGAAGGAAAAATTAAAGGGCTTCAACAAAAGTTTGACTACATATATGACAAGTGGAGAACACACGTTAAATCTGCTAAGCAGCCATTATCACAATCAACAGAGCCTTTATCTGATGATCTGCTTCAAGATATCATTGGTGATGTCATAGGGCTTTCTGCAGATGTCCAGCGTATTTATGATGAACTACGCAAAGTCTCACCTCCAGGTCAGGACACACGTCGAAGAGTGGATCGGTGTGTGGAGATTTCAAAGTTCATTGTATCCAGAGCCTCAAGTCGGCTGGGCGGAAAGATTCCAGAACGAGAGCAAGAGTGGCCAGAAGCAGGCTCTCTCTTCGACTCAAGCATCAGTAAATCAGGTTCTGTCATTTCTATCTTGAGAGGCACCTCAGAGCATTCAAGCCAATCTTCTGTTAAGCGCCAAGAAGCTGCTGCTGAAGCTGCTGCAAGCCAAGCAGTTCTGAAAGTGCTACAAGAGCAAGAAAAGGAACAATTGGAAATACAGCGCTTAGAAGCAGAAGCTAAAAGAAAGATAGCAGATGAAGAGGCAGCAGCCATCAAGCGTCGTTTAGAACGGGAAGAAGAAGAAGCTAAAATTAAAGCTAAACGGGAAGAAGAGCATGCAGCTCTACAAAGGACTCTGGAAGAAAAGAGGAGAAAGATACTGCAGTTAGAGGCAATGAAAGGTCTCAATGCCGCACAAGCAAGAATACAGGTGTATGATCAGGTGAAGGCTGTAGCAGAGAAAAAGGACACTGTAAAACAAGAGAAGGAAGAAGATAATCAAGCTTCAGCTCCAACAACTCCTCAACCGCTGTATGTACCTTTCATACCCCAGGCTGGAACCACCTCCTCAAATGACAGTACAGCAGAGCTTGTTAGGGTGCTGGCAGGTGCTTTAAGTGCGAACAGGATTCCAGTTCCAGAGCCGTCAGTATTCACTGGGGATCCATTGAAATACAACGATTGGAAACTCTCCTTTGAAACACTGATTGACCAGAAAAACATTCAAGACAAAGAGAAGATATACTACCTGCGTAGATATGTAAGTGGACAAGCTAAGAAAGCACTTGATGGATATTTCCTACTCGGTACTGAATCTGCCTATGTTGCTGCATGGGAGATTTTGGAGGAGAGATATGGAAATCCATTCACGATTGCAAAATCGTACAGAGACAAGCTTCAAGCATGGCCTAGGATAGGGTCTAAGGACAGTTTTGAGCTCAGGGAGTTTGTTGATTTTCTCCGCAGTTGCGAGGCTGCCATGGTCCACATCAAAGCATTGGAAATCTTGAATGACTGTAATGAAAACAGGAAAATTTTGTCAAAGTTACCAGACTGGCTAACAGCGAGATGGAACCGGAAAGTTATTGAAGTCCAAGAAAACAGTAACCAATTCCCCTCCTTCAGTCAATTTGTTAAATTTCTGACAAGAGAAGCAAAAATCGCCTGTAATCCTGTTACATCATTGCAGTCACTGAAACAAACCGATGCAGAAAAAACAAAATACCAAAGACCTCAAAGCTTAGGAGCAAAGACTCTTACTACAAATTCAAATGAAAGAACTAACATGTCTTGTATTTTCTGTCAGAAAAGTGGGCACACCTTGCACAAATGCAGAAAGTTCATGGAGAAACCAGTTCCAGACAGAATCAAGTTTGTTCAAACTGAAAGGTTATGCTTCGGCTGTCTCAAGTCTGGTCATCACTCAAAGAGTTGCAACAGTAGGAGTGTTTGTGATGTGTGCCATAAGCGGCATCCTACTTGCTTGCATGCAGTGCGACCTAAAGAAGAACAAAACCCACTACAAGCCAAGCAAACTCAAAGTCAAGAAAAGCCGAGTACAAGTCAAGAAAAACACCAAGAACGACCTCAATCTACACAACCCAAAGGAACAACCACAGCTGCTACTTCAAACAGAGTGATACTGGAGGAAGCTAACACACAAACAGCCGCAATAATTCCTGTTTGGCTTTCATCCACATCTCAGGCAGCCCAAGAAGTTCTTGTGTACGCACTTTTGGATTCTCAAAGTGACACAACCTTCATTCTGAGTGAAGTAGCTGAAACTTTGGAAGTAAACAAACGACAAGTCAAGCTCAAGCTTTCTACTATGACCTCAAGAACCACGTTAGTAAGCTCCCAAAGGGTAGACAACTTACAAGTCAGAGGCTTTTACACTGATAAGAAGATCTCCTTACCACCAGTCTACACACGGGATTTTATTCCAGCCAACAGAACTCACATCCCAACAGATGAAACTGCAAAAGCTTGGTCTCATCTAGAGCACCTTCAAGGAGAAATTGCACCTTTACAGGACTGTGAAGTAGGTTTGCTCATTGGATACAACTGCTCACAAGCTTTACTTCCAAGAGAAGTTGTGTCTGGCAAAGAAAATCAGCCTTATGCACAGCTCACGGACCTTGGATGGAGTATTGTTGGCCACGGCAATCCCTGTCTAGACTACGGTGACACAATTGGGATCAGCCATCGCATAGTAGTAAGACAAGTGACACCAGGTGTTGAGCCGTCGGTCAATCTCAAGACTGAAGTACACTATGTGAGTCGAAACAAAGTAAAGGAAATTATTCCTTCAGACGTCATAAACATCCTGGAATCAGACTTCTCTGAAAGAGCTGGAGAAAATGATCCTGTGTCTCAAGAGGACTTGAAGTTTCTTTCCAAGTTGAGAGGGAATATTACACAAAAGGACAATGGTCACTACGAAATGCCTTTGCCGTTCAAGGAGGAAAGACCGAAACTACCGAACAACAAGACGTGCGCAATACACCGTCTGAACTGTCTTGAAAGGAGACTAAAGAAAGATCAAAGATACTATAAAGACTATGTCAAGTTCATGGATGACATCATATCACGTGGAGATGCAGAGAAGGTCCCTGAGGATGAAATTGACAATAGTCCAGTTTGGTACATTCCACATCATGGAATCTATCATCCACAGAAACCAGGCAAAATACGCGTAGTATTTGACTGTTCTGCCAAGTACCAAGAGACATCCCTCAACGACCATCTGCTCACTGGTCCTGACTTAACAAATACATTGGTGGGTGTCCTATGCCGCTTCCGAAAAGGTTACATTGCAGTCATGTGCGATGTGGAAAGAATGTTCCACCAGTTTCACGTCGAAAAGGAAGATCAGGATTATTTGAGGTTTCTATGGTGGGAGAATGGCAACGTAGAAACCACACCATCCATCTACCGCATGAAGGTCCACTTGTTTGGAGCAGCCTCGTCTCCTGGCTGTGCCAACTTCGGCCTAAAACATCTGGCAGCACAAGGGGAAGGTCGGTTCAGCGACGCCGCCATATGCTTCATTCAGAGGAATTTTTATGTAGATGACGGTCTAACAAGCGTTCAAACTGAGAAGGAAGCCATCAAGCTTATCAAAGACTCAAGAGAACTTTGCTTTACTGGCAAATTAAGACTCCACAAGTTTGTATCTAATAGTGAGAACGTGATGGCAACCATCCCAGAGGAAGAACGTGCAGCAGTCAAAGATCTGGACATGGCCTTGAGTTCACCACATATGGAGAGAGCTCTCGGAGTGGAGTGGTGCATCACATCAGACTCATTCAAATTCAGAGTTCAAGTGAAACCCAATCCATTGACAAGAAGAGGCGTACTGTCTACAGTTGCTTCTGTGTATGATCCCCTAGGGTTCATGGCACCCTTCGTCCTTTTGGGGAAACAAATACTCCAGGAAATGTGTAGAGAGAAACTTGGATGGGATGAAGATCTTCCAGAACGTTTAAGACCTCAGTGGGAGTCCTGGCTCAGAGATCTACCCAACCTGGCTGAAATGGAAATCAAAAGATGCTTCTTACCTTCAAGTTTCGGCAGTGTCAAAAGGTATGAACTTCACCATTTTGCTGACGCAAGCGTCTCCGGCTATGGTGCATGTACTTACCTCCGAGCTATTAATCTATCCGATGAAGTTCACTGTTGTTTGGTAATGGGTAAGTCAAGAGTTTCACCAACCAAGGTTACAACTATACCTAGATTGGAACTGTCAGCTGCAGTTGTTGCAGTTCAAACCAGCGACAAGCTTCAGAAGGAACTAGACATTCAAGATCTGCAGGAGTTCTTCTGGACAGATTCTACAGTTGTTCTCGGCTACATAAACAACGATGCCAGAAGGTTTCAGGTGTTTGTAGCCAACCGCATACAAAGAATCAAGTTAAGTACAAAGCCTGAACAATGGGCTTATGTTGCCTCTGAGAACAATCCTGCAGATCATGCCTCTCGAGGTTTGACTGCACAGCAGCTCAGGAACTCTAACTGGTTCATAGGACCAAAGTTTCTGTGGCAAAAGGAACTACCTCACAGACGATGCAAGGTGGGAGATATCAAGGAAGATGATCCTGAACTCCGCAAGGCTTTTGTGTGTAACACTAGGGCAAAGGAAGAAAGGTCATTATTGGATCACTTCAAGAAGTTCTCTGATTGGTCAAGGGTGGTAAATGCAGTTGCTAGACTGAAAAGGCAGATCAGGGAATACAAAGGTGTGCAACAAAGAACCAACGAATGTACAAGCTTGGAAGAAAGGAAAGAAGCAGAACTGGCAGTGGTCAAGCTAGTGCAAGAAGAGGCATTCTCAGACTTAATAAAATGCTTGAAACTAGGGAATGTGACTGTCAAGACCAAAGATAGTAAGTTGTATAAGTTGAGTCCATTCCTGGATGAAGAAGGCATCCTAAGAGTGGGAGGACGTCTGAGTCGAGCCACATTACACCCACACGTGAAGCATCCGGCACTTCTACCGAAGAATAGCCATATATCCTCTCTACTTATCAAACACTTTCACGAAAAGATACAGCATCAAGGACGTGGAATGACGATGAATGAACTGCGAGCTAATGGATGGTGGATCCTGGGATGCAGCAGTGCAGTCTCGTCGCACATTTTCAAATGTGTCAAGTGCAGAAAGTACAGGAGACCGACTGAAGAACAAAGGATGAGCGATTTACCACAAGACAGAATGGAAACTACTCCACCCTTTACCTACGCCGGCATCGACTGTTTTGGTCCGATCTACGTTAAAGAGGGAAGAAAAGAGCTCAAAAAATATGGTCTTTTACTTACCTGTCTATGTTCAAGAGCCATACACATAGAGATGCTGGATGACATGACAACCGATGCATTTATTAATGCTTTGAGAGCATTCATTGCCATAAGAGGAAACGTGCGTCAACTAAGATGTGACCAAGGCACTAATTTTGTCGGTGCAAGGAGAGAGTTTACAGAACTCATGAAAGGAATGGATCAAGAAAGAACAAAGAGTTTTGGATGTGAATTTCTCATGAACCCTCCAGCGGCGAGTCACATGGGTGGCGTCTGGGAGAGGCAGATAAGGACCATAAGGAGCGTTCTTACTGCTATTCTTGACCAGTCAGCACAAAGGCTTGACAGTACCTCCCTACGGACATTCATGTATGAGGTTATGGCTATCATTAATAGCAGACCACTCACCGCTGAACATTTGAATGACCCATCTGGACCTGAACCTTTAACTCCGAACCATATCCTCACAATGAAGTCTGCGGTCATTCTACCCCCACCTGGACAATTTGTCAAAGAGGATCTTTATCTTCAAAAGAGGTGGCACAAGGTACAGTATTTGGCCAATGAGTTTTGGACTCGATGGAGGAAAGAATATCTTCTGAACCTACAATCGAGGCAAAAGTGGCATAAGAACAGAAGGAACATGAAGGTGAACGACATTGTCCTTCTGCAAGATGATCTGGCACCACGCAATGAATGGAAGCTAGCCAGAATCACAGAAGTTTACCCAGGGTTAGATGATAGAGTGAGAAAACTGAAGTTGCTGGTTAGTGATACTACATTTGACAAAAAGGGGAAATCAACAACTAAACCAGTGTTACTTGAAAGACCTATACAAAAGGTTGTTACACTGCTTGAAGCAGATTGAAGTGTTATTATTTTGACTGAAACTCCATGTCAGATGGTCAATAACAAGAAATGTGTTATTGAGAAATTGAAGTGTTCATTTGAAACCAGTATTGTATTTAGAGAAATCCCACTTGAAGATTTGTGTGATTTGGTGGGAGTGTAACTGTTGTTTGTAATTTGTACTGTCAGTATTGTCTTTTGGAATACATTGAGTCATTTGCAATATATTTCAGTTATCTTTGATGTTTTGTATTATTTTAAGAAGATAGCTTTTATTGTGAAACAGCCACTTTTATTTAGAAAAGCCAGTTGTGCCGTTCTGACGTACGGGAGAAGGGAGAAATGAGCAGGAAAGATGCACATGTGCCCCCGCTAAGATACATGCTAAATATCAACCTATTTAAGTGGTTGTGAAATGTTTAAGGACCCTTCAAGGACCAAGGATAATTCCCTTATTTGCAGAACGCAGCCAACGAGGTAATTCTTGTTTTTGTCTTTATTTTACTTTGATGAGCTGTTTTCCACATGCTGTAAAGGCTTTTATTTTCGCTAACTTTGTCTTTA
>NC_089536.1:380384-387884 GCF_963924715.1 Thunnus thynnus | reverse complement strand
GCACACACACACATACACATATTCACACACACACATACACATATATACATACACACACATACACATATACAAACAGACACTCACACACATACACACATTCACACACAGACACACACACATACACATATATAAACACACACATATACACACACAAAGACACACACACACACATACACATATTCACACACAGACACACACACATATACACTTATCCAGACACACACACACACACACACACACATATATACACACAGACACACACACACATACACACAGACACACACACATACACATATATATATACACACACATATACACATATACAGACACACACACACACATACACACATTCACACAGAGACACACACACATACACATATATATACACACACATATACAGACACACACACACACATATATATACACACACACATACACATATATACACACAAAGACACACACACACACATACACATATAAACACACACACATACACACACACGTACACAGACACACACACATATATACACACACACACTCACACAACGACACATGCACACATACACATATATCTACACGCACATATACACATATACAGATACACACTCACATATATATACACACACATACACATATATATACACACACATATACACACACAAAGACACACACACACATATACACACAAAGACACACACACACATATACACACACATACACACACACACACTACTGCATCTACACACACATACACTACTACATCTACACATACATACACTACTGCATCTACACACACACACACACACACACTACTGCATCTACACACACACACACACACACACACACACACCACTGCATCTAAACACACACATACACTACTGCATCTAAATACACAAACACACTACTGCACCTATACACACAAAAACACACTACTGCATCTACACACACACACACTACTGTATCTACACACACATACACTACTGCATCTACACACACACACACTACTGTATCTACACACACACACACTACTGCATCAACACACACATACACTACTGCATCTACACACACACACACTACTGTATCTACACACAAATACACTACTACATCTATACATATACACACTACTGCATCTACACACACACACACACACTACTGTATCTACACACACACACTACTGCATCTACACACACAAACACACACTACTGTATCTACACACACACACTACTGCATCTACACACACACACACACACAGACACACACACACACTACTGCATCTACACACACACACACACACACACACACTACTTCATCTACACACACAAACACACACTACTGCATCTACACACGCACACGCACACACACACTACTTCATCTACACACACAAACACACACTACTGCATCTACACACGCACAAACTACTGCATCTACACACACACACACACACTACTGCATCTACACACACACACTACTGCATCTACACACACAAACACACACTACTGCATCTACAGACACACACTACAGCATCTACACACACACACACACACAGACACACACACACACTACTGCATCTACACACACACACACACACACACTACTTCATCTACACACACAAACTCACAGTACTGCATCTACACACACACACACACACACACTACTGCATCTACACACACACACGCACACGCACACACACTACTTCATCTACACACACGCACACACACTACTGCATCTACACACACATACACTACTACATCTACACATACATACACTACTGCATCTACACACACACACACTACTGAATCTACACACGCACACACTACTGCATCTACACAGACACACACTACTGCATCTACACACACAAACACACACTACTGCATCTACACAGACACACTTCTGCATCTACACACACACAAACACACACACACATACACACACACACTACTGCATCTAAACACACACACACACTACTGCATCTACACACACATACACTACTGCATCTACACACACACACACACACACACACTACTGCATCTACACACACACACTACTGCATCTACACACACACACACACACACACACACACCACTGCATCTAAACACACACACACACTACTGCATCTAAATACACGAACACACTACTGCACCTACACACACACACTACTGCATCTACACACACATACACTACTACATCTACACACACACACTACTGCATCTACACACACATACACTACTACATCTACACACACACACTACTGCATCTACACACACATACACTACTACATCTACACATACATACACTATTGCATCTACACACACACACACACACTATTGCATCTACACACACAAACACACACTACTGCATCTACACACACACACTACTGCATCTACACACACACACACACACACACACACACACACACTACTGCATCTAAACACACACACTACTGCATCTACACACACACACACTACTGCATCTACACACACATACACTACTACATCTACACATATATACACTACTGCATCTACACACACACACACACACTACTGCATCTACACACACACACTACTGCATCTACACACACACACACACATACACACACACCACTGCATCTAAACACACACACACACTACTGCATCTACACACACACATACACACACACACTCACTCACACACTATTGCATCTACACACACAAACACACACACACACACACACACACTTGCATTCACACACACAAACACTACTGCATCTACACACACAAATACACTCACACTCACATACACACACACTCGCACACACGCACCCACTAACTCACACACACACTAACTCACACACAAACACACACGCACACACTACTGCATCTACACACACACACAACTGCATCTACAGACACACACACTACTGCATCTACACAGACACACACTACTGCATCTACACACACACACTACTGCATCTACAGACACACACACTACTGCATCTACACAGACACACACACTCACGTAAACACTCACACACACACACACACACACCGGCAAACACACACACACACACACACACAGAGTCAGTAACACACACACACAGTCACACTCATACACAGAAAGACACACACACACACACACACAGAGTCAGTAACACACACACACTCACACACACACACACACTCGCACTCACATACACACACACTCACACACACGCACCCACTAACTCACACACACTCACACACGCATAAATTCACACACATACACACACACTCACATAAACACGCAAACACACAAACACAGTCTTTAAATAGCACAGTGGTATATGATGTCACCACACAGGATTTCTGGGTATTGAAGTCATTCTGAGCTGCTGTGTTGCATTAACTCTATATGAACCAGTCTGTTGGTTAACTTTATATGAACCAGTCTGTTGATTAACTCTATATGAACCAGTCTGTTGGTTAACTCTATATGAACCAGTCTGTTGATTAACTCTATATGAACCAGTCTGTTGGTTAACTCTACATGAACCAGTCTGTTGATTAACTCTATATGAACCAGTCTGTTGGTTAACTCTCTATGAACCAGTCTGTTGGTTAACTCTATATGAACCAGTCTGTTGGTTAACTCTCTATGAACCAGTCTGTTGATTAACTCTATATGAACCAGTCTGTTGGTTAACTCTATATGAACCAGTCTGTTGATTAACTCTATATGAACCAGTCTGTTGGTTAACTCTCTATGAACCAGTCTGTTGATTAACTCTATATGAACCAGTCTGTTGGTTAACTCTATATGAACCAGTCTGTTGGTTAACTTTATATGAACCAGTCTGTTGGTTAACTTTATATGAACCAGTCTGTTGGTTAACTTTATATGAACCAGTCTGTTGGTTAACTCTATATGAACCAGTCTGTTGATTAACTCTATATGAACCAGTCTGTTGGTTAACTCTATATGAACCAGTCTGTTGGTTAACTTTATATGAACCAGTCTGTTGGTTAACTCTACATGAACCAGTCTGTTGGTTAATTCTATATGAACCAGTCTGTTGGTTAATTCTATATGAACCAGTCTGTTGGTTAACTCTATATGAACCAGTCTGTTGGTTAACTCTATATGAACCAGTCTGTTGCAGTAAAACATAATTCTGGCTTATTTTCATAATTTTGTTCATCATTTCTATCAGTAATAACAACATCGTACTCAACAAGTTAATATCAGAGATCTGTGAACATGGTGACATCATTAAAAAGACGTCTGATAGGTCAGAAACACAGTCAGATGATCAGACAGGAAACAAACCAACATGTTAGTTTTCCTTTAACTCTGTATGAAGCGTCTGTTGAGCTTGTGTTCATGTGTTCATCTCATCTGCTGCTCTTCAGAGAGGAAGCAGAAAGTAGAAGCAGTGAGGTCGAGAAAAAAGATTTTAAAGTTTCAGACTGACCAGGCAAAGAGAGACGTTTGTTTTTCCTTCATTTTTTGTCTTTTTATGAGGATTATTTTCACCCTAGAATAATTGAGAGTACCTCATACTGCAGTAGCTCAGTTTTCTAGTTACTGAAAATTTAACACGTTATTTTCATACACAAATTATAATTGTTTGTAGCATCGACTTTAACATCTGTGTGTTTTCAGTGAGATGAGCTCTGAGCTGCTGCAAAGCCTCACAGTGTTTGTTCAGTTCACAGCTCTGCAACAATATAAATATTAATTTTCTGATTTTCTTTGCAGGACTCCAGGCTGAAGATAAACACCAACCAACAGGTAAAAAGAGAGAATATATCTCATCTGGTCTGGGAACGCCTCTGATCCCCCAGGAGGAGCTGGAGGACGTTACCCACACCTCCATCAGTGCTGCACAATGAATCCACTTTGGTTTATGAACGAATACCCTCAAAACTAATAACTAATAAAATATGCTAATGTTAGCATTGAAAGATGAAAATCTAGATTTTGGATGTCATCACTGCTCGCTGTAGAGCTGCACACCGCTAATTTCTATAAAATCTATATCAGATCTATAAAATGCAACGCATGGCATTGTGGGATTGTTTGCAGGAAGTAGTGTACATGACATGAACACGACTTTTTTGTTCCATTGTGGATCAATTGAGGCTCTAAATGTTGGATAAATTTACACACAGAATTCAGACACTGAAACAAAATGGAGGAGGGTAAATAGAGTGAACTTTGTAGTAAATAGTGAGTGATTTCAGACACAGTCTTAGTCTTGCTTCTATATCTGGTCTCTTGTGTATTGTATCCCACAATCCTCTGTTTTCCTCCAGGTTCTCAGTGTGAAAGCACAGCCAAGGCTGACATCGTGCTGTTCGTCTGTGAATCCGGGAGCACCACCTCTGAAGACCATGAAAACATTAAGTCCTTTCTAACTCAAATAGTCAACAACTTCAACATCGGCCCTGACAAAGTCCAGATCGGTAATATTTTTACTACTACAACTATTCACACTACTGATCCTGGTACTATTACTACTACTGCTTGTGTATAAAGTACTCAAAATACTAAAATCTTTACAGCACATTGTGAAAATATTCAAATACAGGTGCAGGTCCCAAATTCAAAATGAGCAACAAAGCAGTAAAATGGGACATGATAACCAGAGTATTCAAGGTTATGGCTGATGTGAGGATAAAAGGACCATACCAGTGGTTTTACATGTTTAAGCTAAATAACTGCTGTCTGCATACAGCCTCCATTACTGCCAGTTATTTCCCAAAACATGCAGATATATTTTAGCTTTGTAATAACTTGCAGAATTCTCAAAATGTTCAAAATGAAATGTTCAGGTGATACACCTACCTTAAAATTCAGTGCTTCATCTACTGAAACACACATTTATAACTCATAGTAATTATGATTCAGCTTGTAAAACAATCTTTTATCCAGACACTGATTTCCATGGTGGAGATATACTGTACATTCCTCTGTGTAGGTCCGTGTTGGATCAGTTAGCAGGACAGATGTTCTGACTGAACAGACTCTGTGAAGCACACCGCATTTCTGAACAAAACGTTCTAGCTAGGAGGGATGCACAACTTTGTCATGTTGGTTCATCCACAGCATCACTGCCTTGCTCCAACTCCTCCAACAATGGTGTCAATGTCCATTTCCTCCAGGAAGGAGCCTCTAAAGTCATGTACCAGAGTCAGACAGTAGACTCAGGGGTTATTAGCCTGTTAGCCTGTTGGTCCTACTGGACTGAACTGCTGGAATGGTCCTTTAAGTCCTTTGGTCCCTCTATGCATATGCAGATTAGTACAGACATCAGTGTGTGTGAGACATGTGATGTGTGTGTATGAGTGTTGGTGCAACGATGACAACAAGATAACAGTAATAACAGTAATAAACCAACAATTATCATTATTATCATTGTTATTCTCATTATCATTTAAAATCAAAAGCTGGGTCAGTGTGTCAGTTTCACACATTTCTGTGTTTTCTGCAGGTCTGCTTCAGTGCAACGGACTCTTCCCAGTGACCCAGTGGTACCTGAACACCCACCAGACCAAACAATCCCTGCTGGAGGCCATAGCCAACCTGCCACAGAGAGGAGGAGACTACTACAACTTCATAGGTAATTTAACAGCAGGCTGTCTGATCCACACCAGCTTTACACTGTGAGGGACTGAGGCAGAGACTCTGATTAGATCCAAATATATTTACTTTCTGTATTTAGGTCTGTCAGCGGTGGAAAGAGAAGCTGTCAGTGATCCATATTTTGTACAAAATTTTAACTTAAAGTATTTATAGTATAGAATATATTGAATATATCCAGCAATTTGTGAATGAAATTCACTCCCTTGACAGATCAAGAAAACTGTGTCTCTGCTAACAAATAACATCTTCAGAACAGACTTCAGATAAAATTAGTGAAAAGTATTTTCATTTATAGTGATTCCAGAAATATTAAAGGAAAATTCTGGTTTATTTGAACCTGATATATTTCCCATAAATGTGGCCATTGTGGCTCTATGTATGTGCTAACTTTGTTCTCTCAGCTCCGTTACATGATTCCTAACTGGACAGGATGCGAACAAGCAAACATGAGATTGTTTTAGTTTTTCCCTGTTAAGATGTCCTAACCTGCTCCGTGCATCAGTGAACAGGCTAAGTACGGCAAGCCATATGGATCAAAACGTCTAATTTGATGTTCACATTATGTCTAATTTATATGTCTTAAGATGACAGAAAATTCCCCGTTAACACATCCATTTTGAACGTCTTAAGTCGGTTTGACCATTAAGGCTTCCGTTCTATTGGTGGACATCAACATAGCCGCTCCTTTTTGACTAGGGACGGCGTAGGGCTGAATGTTTGCCTACGCTGTGGTCACGTGGACGTTTGGGCTACGTATCTATCACATGTCTTACACACAACTGTGATTTAGTATGTGGGAGGATCAACTGTGCAGACAGATGCTTTTAGGGTTTAATGTTGTAGGTTGTAAATTAATGATGAATGGTCTCCTCTGCATCATTAATGATTGATTTTGAATTG
>NC_089536.1:370384-377884 GCF_963924715.1 Thunnus thynnus | reverse complement strand
TCAACAGGTATGACAAAAACCAAACCTGCTTAACAAAGAAGCAATTATGACTTTTTACTGAATGTGATGATCTAAACTACCAGGCATCATGTTTTCTCCCAAAACACACCAGACTGAGTTTCTAAAATGCTGTTGCTCGGAGGAAAACAAAGCCTACTGTACAAAACGCAAAGACAAATTAAGCTTTTATTTTCACAAAACATTTATTCAAAATGGCCTTTGAATTTACTTCAAACATCCGCCCCGTTATATCCAACAAGCCTCACTCTGCTTCCATTTTAAGTTTATGTCAATAAAAGTAAAACTTTGGAACGCGAGAACGACCAGCGAGCACAACTGTATTTCTCTATATTTCCCTCCATGCCAGTGGGGGTGCACATGATCAACCAGAAAGAACCAGAAAGAACAGCATCCCATGACTGACTGTTCTTGTTGCTCTACAGAGCAACACATGTAAGAACAAGAGCAAAGAGCATCATACTTATCAACATAATTAAGAACAAGTGCAGAGAGAAATACATGTATCCACACATTTAAGAACGTGCAAGAACTGCAGTCTTCTCAGTTAGTTTTTCTTGCACTTTCACGCTGAATCTCAGTGATACGAGTTTTAACATAGTACTTTACCGCCGTCCAGCTTCGTTTTTTAAGTGCTTCTGGTGAAGTCGTAATACAGGCAATACACTCCGACTTTCGTGGTACTTTACCAGCTTCTATGAAGGCCATTAGTGTCTTTTCCACAGCCTGTACCTCTTCAGGTAACCAGCTCCTCCTCTTTGGGGTTTCTACGGAAGAAAGGCAGGAAAAAAAAGAGACAATCAGGGGGGTAGACTAACGACATAAAAGATTGTTCAGTGATCAATCAGCCTTATTAATTTAATCAAATGTGAAATTTCATCTGGCAATGTCCTGAAAGCTGATATTGAAAATAAATACACCTTTGTTCAATTAAACATGAGACTGAGTAGCTTATTTTAAGAGTGACAAATTAAACTGGACTGCAATTAAGAACTACAGACTAATAAAGCCATACACAAAGTATTATCTTAACTATTTTATCATTTTTAGAACAAGACAAAGGTAGAATATTATAATGGTAGCACATTATTCTTTTAATTCCACCATTTTTGTTAAGACAGTTAACTGACAAATGCCCAGAGTGCATTTAGTGTGTCAAATACCTGTTTTAGGGTTGTCGCTGTCAGACTCAACAGTTTTCTGTCTTCTCTTTGGTGTTGAGGATCCTGTTAAAATAAAGAATGATGAATATATTAATAAAAGAAATTCAGCTAACTGGCAACACAACTGTTTGAATGACATCCATCTATAGTAAGACAAGTGAACACAGTATTACCACTAAAACAGATCAGCAGACTAAAGCAGGGCTCCAAACTAATTATTTCCAGTGGGAGCACTGGTGGAGCACCAGTCTGAATTTAGGAGCACCACTTAAATTGACAGTTAAAACATGCATGTTTTATTCCCATCATATTTGTTTCTTACCAATAATTGAGTACTAAATATATTTTAAACACAGTTTTTAAAAAAATGCTATACTGATGAAGAGTTTTGTAAACAAATAATTTCCAGATGTGACGTTATCATGCAGTGACTTTCATACAACGTCTTCCTGAGAGAGGTACTTTCTGAAATGATGTATGGATGTATTTAAGTAATAACCATTTATATAAATTCAAACAACCCAACCCATTTACACAGTTACATGAATTAAAGAGTTTTACTTATTAGCTTCTGTATGTTTATTTGTTCCAGTATGAAGGCTGGTGGTGTATCATCATTGTGTGTGAAATACCTGTTTTAGGGTCACCGCTGTTAGACTCAGCTCGCCATCTTCTCTTAGATCTTGAGGATCCTGTTAAAACATTAATACAATAAATTAACAGCTAACTGGCAACACACCTTTACTGTTTGAATCAAAACCATCTAAAGCAAGACTTAAAAACATAACCTTATCTCTTTTTTACAATTACATTCATACATTCGGCAGATGCTTTTATCCAAAATGACTTACACATCTGGAGGTACATCAGACTCCGTACTTACCAACTACCACATCTGTAGCGCAGGTCTGAGTCGCCTCTGATCCATCAGACACCTTGGACATCTGTTCAAGGTGTTCTTTGGTGAGCTGTAAAAGAAAAATACAAGAAGTTTATAATAAAATAATCTTAAAATCTTAAATTGTCTGTGAGACCCCTTAAAACCTGGGCAATACCTGAAGGCGGGGGTGCTGCACCTTGGACCCCCCCAGCACGCCTACTTCCCATGGCTGTGTTTACAAATCACATTTCATCCGTAATTTTGGAAGATGGCTAAGAATAATACCCATGAGCCCCGGCCGCTGTTGCTATGGAGAAGTGGTCAGTGGTGTGAATGAGAGCATGATGAATTTAAAATGCTTTGTTACTGAAGTTGTAAACAAAACATGTCACCATAGTTACTGAATTCACCCAAAGTGACCCAGAAATTCAAAGTGAAATGATTTAATCTGTAGACTGTAAAATCAGTTTTTAAACATGCTAAACTTTAGCTTCTGTTAGCCGTTAGCAGCACACATGACCATATTTAAAGCTCTGTGATTGGCTGTTTCTTCCTGAAATGCACTTTGGGAGTCATAGTTAATGTCCACCCTTAAATTTTTAATGTCTATGGTCTTGAAGCTTCGACTTTTTAATAAAGAACCAGATATTTTCTAACATAGCTGTTCATCTTTTGTTCTGACGAGTCAACCAGGAGAGTTTCATGTTGATCCAAACTGTGGAAGTTAAACTGTGAGTGACTTAACTTTGTCTATAATTGTCTAAAATTAATGTGATTTTTTTTTTTCTGGAACCAAGGGTGCCCAAAAAAGCTCCCCCCACTTCACAGCTATATAGAGGACCATACTTTATTTACTAAATGATTCATTTGGAATGAATATTAAGTTTATTTTCTCTTGCAAGAGTTAAGTATCCTGCTGATTTCATTATGCAAACTTACACATATGCTGTCAGTTCTTCTCAGGGGTGGTACATCTGGGTCATCACTAGCGTCAGAGTGTGAGCTTTTAGGGGTGCGTATCTCTGTGTTGCTCTCAAAATCCACGGGTGTCTGCGATGTGGGGAAAAACAATGTAAAGTGGCAGTAAAAACTGGCAAAAGTACTTACTGTTATACACTGAAAAAACTTGTGAAACACGATTTGTAACCTCCAGAGCATCTGTCAAAAGAAGTCTCATTTCCTACAATGCTGTTTTTGGTGTGTTGGAACAATGAAAGCTTAACTCACTCTGACACAAACCTGCACATTATGAAAAAGCTAAGGAGCTGCACAGGCTAGTTCCAAATTTTCCTTTTGGTAACTATAGCAAAGTAAAATGTTAGGAATCAAACACCCACATCTCAACATAGTGCAAGCTCACTGTAGCTACAGTAATTTCTAATTACCTGCAAGGATATTTGCTTTTTAGCTGGCTAGTAAGAACAACAGGGTGAAGTAAACTATTAGGAGGCCTGTCATATGGAACAAGATAAAATAGTGCTTATTAGACACCAAACTCTTGGAAATTGCAAATACCTCAGATGAAACTTCTGACGCTGATGATAGTGATGGTGATGATAGTGATGATGGTGATGATGGTGATGATGGTGATGATGATGGTGGTGATGGTATTGATGATAGTGATGATAGTGATGATAGTGATGATAGCGTTAATACTGGTGAGGGTGATGATGATGTTGATGAGGTCTCCTCTTCTTGGTTTGGACTTCCCGCAGGCTAAACAACATAGACAGAGGACACATTTATTATTATTCTCCAGACATGAGGTTCACAAAGAGCCGAAGAGCCAGAGCACTGTACTCCTACACACATCTTTTTTTTTTTTAATTAAAAACTAAGAGGCCACATTTAAGAGACAGATGAAAATCTTCGCCATTAAAATATAGGGATCACATCTATCAAGTCACAGCATATGTACTGTTCATGTAGTTTATTGTAGTTAGTAATAATTAGCAGTAACAATCTATACTCCCAAACATTATTTGGACAGGTACATCCTTTTCCAGTTTTGTTATAATCTCAATCATGAACTAAATAGACAAAAAGATTTAAAAGGAATTATCTTCAGGACATATTATATGAGGTTTAACTTATTTAAACTTATCAGAAGATTGTATGAAATGTGATTTTCTAAATATTTGCATGACTATTGTATTACATTTGAAAGCATTACCTGTACTTGGTGATTTATGTACTCCATGTACTTGCATAAGCATTTATCATGATGCTCCCTCAGGCGTTGTAAGCGTGCGTTCAGCCTGGTGGATCGTGCACTCTGTCTGCAGGAGGTTAAACACAAAACAGTTGATGTATCATTTAAACTTCAAATGAAAATATCTATAATTAGAGGAGTGATTGGCAGCACTACCTGGGGTGGCAAGATAAAATCAGAGATCTTTACACTGAGCGATGCGTAAAATAACTGCAACTAAAGTTCCACTGAAACTTAAACTAGCTCAACAAAGCAGCCAGTCTGAATAAGTCAGTTTCCACTGCTGAACATTTGACGTTTTCTTACATTTAGACGGTTTAGTTTTTACGCCAGCTACCCCGACACATACACAAACCCCCACCACCCTTTAAAAAGGATTTAGGAAGCAGCAGCATCTTCTATCACTAAGTTCACTTTTAATTTGAAAAGCAACCCTAGTTAGTTGTTAACTCTAGCTACTGATGGTTGTAGCAGGTGAAAACGCTCATTAAACATTCCTCTTTCCTCTCCTCAGCCTCACTGTCCTTCCACACTGCTGAATATTACAGTAATACAGTATCTGAGGCCAGCCAAGTAAAAATAAGCAGCAAAAAGACGATAACCTGAAAAATGCTCAAATACCAGCTCAAAAGTTTACAGTTTGCTGACAGAATTGTCCAACACATGTTTGGTGAAAAGCTAGATTATATTATAATTAGCAAACTAACAAAAAAATTACAATTTGGCTGTAAACTTGTTAGCTACAGTGCTTAGCCTAATTAATAATAACTAAAAGTTTCATGTACTTACTTAGTTTTCATTAGATCTCCTCTCTTCAGCCATCAGCCATCCGTTGTCTGTGTGTCTGTGCTGCTGCTGTCTGTGCTGCTGCGCCTGTTCCTACTGACTGTCAGCAGCTCAAACCGTGTGACCGGGGCGTGTGGGGGATGGGCATAGGTAAGATGGGGACCGCAAAAGTCAGGAAAGGTGTGTTCCTCCCTCACCTCTTTGATTTGGTGTAGAAATTGTATCATTGCATGGCTGAATTCCTGTTTCACAAAAATATTTTAATGTTTTTGATATCCTAAATTCTAAATTAATATTACAAATTTTTTCTGATGATATTGTGACTGCCATGCTGTGCATGTATTAATATCCATTTAATAACCATTGTTCTGTCTTTTCTAATGTAACCAAAAAGGCTCATATTCTAAAGAAAATTTGTGTGCTTACTTCATGCAAAAAGGAAGATATTTAAATTAATTGAATTTAAATTATTAATTAATGAGAATTGTATAATTAAATTTGTGGTTATTACTACTAGTAAAGTAATATTACTAGTAGTCTGAACATTGAGTACTTGAACCAGTAGTAGCTTAAGTAGCTGAAATACAGCAGTAGTTGCATTAATACTACCACTATACTAGTAACAGTAGTACATACATTAGCATTAGAAACAGCATTAGAATTAGTAATAGCTATATTCTATAAAATAAGTACATACTGCCACAAATTCCATTTTGGTTATCCTCAAAGATTTATACAGGCTAGCACAAGTTACAGTCTCTCCTGCATGGTTGCTGCTAATACCATATATTCTGCCTCACAAAAGACAATGCTACTGTGTACTGTGTCTTACTTGCAGGAAATTAACAGATCATTTTTGTTGAACCAAAACACCATCCAGATATGCTTCTTCTGTAGTTTTGGTCTACACTAATTATAGCCTCATTTTGTATAAATATCACAGTATGGCTAACTGTAGCCTCAGTTTGTATAAATATCACAACACAGCTAACTGTAGCCTCAGTTTGCATAAATATCAGTACATTGCTTCTAACTGTAACCTCAGTTTGTATAAATATCAGTACACGGCTAACTGTAGCCTCTGTTTGTATAAATATCAGTACACGGCTAACTGTAGCCTCAGTTCGTATGAATACCAGTACACGGCTAACTGTAGCCTCAGTTTGTATAAATATCAGTACACGGCTAACTGTAGCCTCAGTTTGTATAAATATCAGTACATTGCTTCTAACTGTAACCTCAGTTTGTATAAATATCAGTACATTGCTTCTAACTGTAGCCTCAGTTTGTATGAATACCAGTACACGGCTAACTGTAGCCTCTGTTTATATAAATATCAGTACATTGCTTCTAACTGTAACCTCAGTTTGTATGAATATCAGTACACAGCTGACTGTAGCCTCAGTTTGTATGAATACCAGTACACGGCTAACTGTAGCCTCGGTTTATATAAATATCAGTACACGGCTAACTGTGGCCTCAGTTTATATAAATATCAGTACATTGCTTCTAACTGTAACCTCAGTTTGTATAAATATCAGTACATTGCTTCTAACTGTAGCCTCAGTTTGTATAAATATCAGTACATTGCTTCTAACTGTAACCTCAGTTTGTATAAATATCAGTACATTGCTTCTAACTGTAGCCTCAGTTTGTATGAATACCAGTACACGGCTAACTGTAGCCTCAGTGTGTATAAATATCAGTACATTGCTTCTAACTGTAACCTCAGTTTGTATAAATATCAGTACACGGCTAACTGTAGCCTCGGTTTATATAAATATCAGTACACGGCTAACTGTAGCCTCGGTTTATATAAATATCAGTATACGGCTAACTGTAGCCTCGGTTTATATAAATATCAGTACATTGCTTCTAACTGTACCTCAGTTTGTATAAATATCAGTACACGGCGAACTGTGGCCTCAGTTTATATAAGTATCAGTACACGGCTAACTGTGGCCTCAGTTTATATAAATATCAGTACACGGCTAACTGTAGCCTCGGTTTATATAAATATCAGTATACGGCTAACTGTAGCCTCGGTTTATATAAATATCAGTACATTGCTTCTAACTGTAACCTCAGTTTGTATAAATATCAGTACACGGCGAACTGTGGCCTCAGTTTATATAAATATCAGTACACGGCTAACTGTGGCCTCAGTTTATATAAATATCAGTACACGGCTAACTGTAGCCTCAGTTTATATAAATATCAGTACACGGCTAACTGTAGCCTCGGTTTATATAAATATCAGTACACGGCTAACTGTAGCCTCAGTGTGTATAAATATCAGTACATTGCTTCTAACTGTAACCTCAGTTTGTATAAATATCAGTACACGGCTAACTGTAGCCTCGGTTTATATAAATATCAGTACACGGCTAACTGTAGCCTCGGTTTATATAAATATCAGTATACGGCTAACTGTAGCCTCG